>NC_056750.1:581271443-581421443 GCF_019279795.1 Protopterus annectens
AAAACCCATACAGTAAAACACATTGGTAGATTATTCTGTCACACTATGGAAAAAAACTTATCTTAATTCATATATATATATATATATATATATATATATATATATATATATATATATATATATATAATACATAAAACTCATCTTAATTCTCCTTCCTTTTAACACAGGTTTCAAGGGGACCGTATCATTCAATCCATAGCCCCTATGGGCTGCCATGCGTAGAATCCATTTCAACTCGTGTTTCCATTTTATTAGTTATATCCCTTATTCTAGAACTCTCCTGTATAACTTGCAAAACCTGAAACTTAAATCGATGACCCTTCTTCAGTTAATACATGTTTAGCTATGGCACTGTACTCACGTTTCATCCTTATACAGTAATCATGGTCCCTAATTCTTTCCCTCAACCTTTGATTTGTTTTGCCTATGTAAAACTTAAAGCAGGTGATACAGTGGGCAATATAAACCAGGTTTTTTGTGTTGTAATCAGCTTTACACCTTAGGTGCCACAAATATCCAGTGTCAGGGTGCCTAAAATATCTAAATCCATCTATAAATGAACAATAACTGCATTTCCCACATGCCAGAGTTCCAAAAAAAAACATTTCCTTCTGGTAAAGACACCCTCGGTGCTTGTGCACATGTGAAAAGAGATTGAGGAGGGAGAGGTAGACCCTATATATTAGGAGAAGGGGATAGGTGTGACAGGACAGTGGCTGGTGTCAACACTGTTCCAATTGTACTACCTTATGCACAGGGTTTACAGGCTGTGAAGTAAGTGATTAATAAGAACTGACATATTCTATTAACTGATGAGGAAACTGTCAAGGCAATTGGCACAAAACCTAGGTACATGTTTAAGAATGGTTTAAACTTGAAGCAGCACTTATGCTATCCAAGGGTGTCTTTACCAGAAGGAAATGTTTTTTTTTTGGAACTCTGGCATGTGGGAATTGCAGTTATTGTTCAATTATAGATGGATCTAGATATTTTAGGCACCCTGAAACTGGATATTTGTGGCACCTAAGGTGTAAAGCTGATTGCAACACAAAAAAAAACTGGCTTATATTGCCCACTGTGACACCCATTTTAAGTTTTACATAGGTAAAACAAATCGCAGGTTGAGGGAGAGAATTAGGGACCATGATTACTGTACAAGGATGAAACGTGAGTACAGTGCCATAGCTAAACATGTATTAACTGAAGAAGGCTGTCATCAATTTAAGTTTCAGGTTTTGCAAGTTATACAGGAGAGTTCTAGAATAGGGGATATAATTAATAAAACGGAAACACAAGAGCTAAAATGGATTCTATGCATGGGAGCCCATAGGGGCTCAAGTTTGAATGACATGGTCCCCTTGAAACTTGTGTTAAAAGGAAGGAGAATTAAAAGATGAACTATTATGTTTGATTAAGATGAATTGTATGTATTTTATATATATATATATGTATCTATATGGGTCTACTTCGTAACAATGAAAGACCGGAAGAACGAAATGCAGAACACCGAGACGGAAACAACGAAACCCCAGAACACCGAAAAACACTTAAGTTTACAAAACACACACAACACACAAAAACACACATACAACTGCCCACACTACTAAACAAAACACTCTACACTAAAGATAGGTAGGGGGGAAACCCCCCTGCACCCCCCACGTGGGGGACTGCACCCCCCACACCCCCCCTACTTTAATATTCTAACTCCAAGATCACACAGACACACAAGGCAAACACACACCCACACAGTACAGTCCCTCACACACACACACAGACACCACAGTCACAACACACACTTACACACAGCATTTCCCCTCACAAATACACTCATACACACACACACACACGTACCTACAGCAGAACACGAAAAGCGCTAATTCAAACTCCCATAACATCGGGTTGAATTTCGCACTTTTCGGTGTTCTGCGTTTCGTTGTTTTCGTCTTGGTGTTCCGGATTTCGATCTTCTGGTCTTTTGTCCAACTCAAGTAGACCCATATATATATATATATATATATGAATGAGGTTTTTTTCCATAGTATAATACAATAATCTACCAATGTGTTTTAATGTATGGATTTTTTTACGTACACATTTGTTGTTTTAGCTGCTGTTCCTTTAAATCTTAATTGGTTTATAGGTTTTTTAAAAATGGAGGGAAATATGTGGAACATGACTGGTTTCTCTATATGTCCTTGGTGTGTGTGTGTGTGTGTGTGTGTGTGTGTGTGTGTGTGTGTGTGTGTGTGTATATATATATATATATATATATATATATATATATATATATATATATATGGAGGGATATTTTTGCATTTATCTACTCACCTAACCTGTTGGGACTTACTTTTGGGACTGTTATTTTTACCTCTACTATTACTTCATCCCACCCAAAATAATCCCTCCCCTACAAAAAATAGTTTTCTCTCTAATATCTATTGTACTATACACTCAAATCTCTAATATACTATTACCCTCTCCATGCATAATATTTTCCTAACCTACTAATGGCTAGTAGCTATATATTTTGAAATATTAAGCCTACAATTGAGTTTATAACAAGAATATTCACTTTATGTAAACATTGAAATTTCTGTATTGGATTATGCCTTTTCATTTTTGTAACATTGTGACAAGCCAATTGCAAATATCATGGAGCTTATCTGTAAATGTTTAATTAGCTGTATGAACTATGTCCTTCTGTAACATGTGAAATGTAACTTGCAATTATTGACGAGCTTTCCTCCCTGGGCCTCCACTGAAAACGGGCTCTTCTTGGCCCAGTGGACTTCCCCAGTCATCAAACTTAAATAAATAACCAGGGAACTGATGGGAGCTTCTAGAAGTAAAAGAATTCATCTTAGATCTAAGATATGAGAACAATTTTTTAAGAATATGATTATAGAAATGATGCAGTTACCAAAGGGCATGACCCCTAATAAACTAAGTATATACGGAGTTCGATACAAAGGATTAAAAATAGGTCAAAGTGTGTTCTCCTGTCTATGTAGTGTTCAAGAACTAGAAATTGGTTATTTAGTCACCGTAAACAGCATTTTGGTATGGCATATGGCAAGTACCAGTTCAAATTTACTACAGCTTTTTAAAGGACTGATTCAGACAAAAGTAGTAATTGTCAAATACAAATTAGAACTGGAGCAGACAGGCTAAGAAGCAAACATGGCTTGCCCTGCTACTATCACTTTTTAAGAAGGAAATGTGAAAATGTTTCTAAGAAAATATGAAGAAGTCATTGCTTTAAAAGACAGGTATAAGACAGTCCAGAAAGTAAATTGGCAGTTATTGCCAAGGAATAATGCCATGAGCTATTAACAACTTTTGTCCTGTAGACCACAGCTTGATTCATTTGATATCTAATTGTGGCAGTTAGCATTCAGAATTAAGGCTATTATCTGTTAATGAACAGCTTATTGTAGTCCAGAAGTAGAATAGCAAAAAAAGCAAAATAAAAATACTTATCCAATTTTGTAATTTTTTTTTTATAAGGACATGCTAGATAACTGATAAAAGTTATCGTATTAAAGTCCTTGACTTTGCTTGTCCTATTTTGTTTCGTTTAATATTTGGAACATAAAATATAATATTAACTCTTCACAACACTGTTGAACTTCCTTCCATGTGATAAAGGCGTTATCAAGTAGTAAGACCAACTCAGAAAGGTTAGAACACAAACAAATACTTGTTTCAGGAGTCCAAAACACCAATACAATGCCAATATTAAGTAAAACATTTTCATGTGAGCGCTTTCGTTCACTTAAATTAAATGAACTTCATCAGACAAATAAAAGATATACAAGTAAGCACTTAAATACAGTTTTCAATAAATGAAATTCCAAACCCACCCTAAAAGTTAATACCATGTGATTTTTAAATCTAATTACTTCCTTAAGAAATTCAAATTCTTTTATTGTACCACCTATATATGATATTATTCACAGTAATACCAGAATGAATATATATGTATGTTAACAGTTATGTAAAATAGCATACATATTTTCAGGTTGTTTTAAATCTATGTTCATCTTAATAATGACTTCAGTTTTAAAATACATTTCATGGAGCAGTAGTCATTTAGTCCGGGGTATGAATATATAATTGAGTCTTAGTTGACATAAGAGCTCATGTTCTTCTAAATTCAAGGTCCACGGACCCCCCCTAATATTGGGTACTACCTGCTCAATGATCAAATATTTAAAATGATGATGAGGTTCATCTATAACATCCACCAAAAGAGCAATGAGCCAGCAAACTGTGAAACTAAAATTATTTAATTATTAATGCAGCATCAAAAACAAATACCCAGACCAGTTTTGGCTGGTAAAAAACACAGCCTTCATCAGTGTGAAAGTAAACTCAAATCAATACTGTTTTATATATCTGCATATAAATTGAATAGACACACCCATTTGTTGTTTAAAATTGCTCATTCAGTCCCGGTGGAAACAATCCACCTAGCTTAACAATCCATTTTTTCTCTTTAGAATCTAAAATGGAATGCCAACCTGTTTTGTTTAATTTATTCCCCTTAACTAAATCAATAATCAGAAATGTAAACTTGGCTGATTTATGTGCCATACAATGCTTATATAATGCATTACTGGATTTTTTGTTTTTAATATTACTTATATGTTCTGAAATTCTCAACCTAAGCGGACAGGATGTTTGGCCAATATAAAAAGATCCACAAGTGCATGTGGCTAAATATATTAGCCAGTCACTACTGCAATTGGCAAAAAATGTAATACCATACACAATACCACAATTTTTACTCATAAACAGTTTTGACTTAGATATTTTGTCACAATGTGTGCAGTGACCACATGGAAAACATCCAATAAGTGGTTCACCTGTAATGGTTGTTTGTATCTCCTGAGACAAAGCTCTAACATGAGAATGTTTATAATGACTGAAAAAAAGATGCCAAACACCTATCTGGTAACATATTAAATAAATCCTGATCACACTGCAGTATATTCCAATGTCTGTGTATACTATTAATAAGTGCATCAGAATTCCTTGCATATGTAGTAATAAATCTAATAGGCTGTGGATTTTGTTCTTCACGTTTTTGTATACTAGTAAATCATCCCTCTTCAGTGTGTTTGCCCAATTACTGGCCTGCAGAACATGTCCCATATGATATCCCTTAGATTTAAATCTGTATGTCAAATCGTGTCTATATTCTTAAAAAGTAGATTCATGAGAACAAATCTGCCTCATTCTAATATATTGGGATTTAGGGATATTTTTGGCTATATGAGGAGGATGAAAGCTGGATGCATGGAGGACAGTGTTAAATTGTGGATACTTTCTAAAAACCTGCGTACTTAAGGTGTTATCTGATAGTCTACTGATGTGAACATCAAGAAACGTGATAGTATCTGCATGATAATTGACTGTAAAGTGCAGGCCCAATTTATTCTCATTCAAATAAGATATAAACTCCATCAAATAATCCACATCAGTCCTCCACACCATCCAGCAATCATCCAAATAGTCTCCAAATGTCAATTTCATCCAGGAACAGGTTATGGCTGTTGTCATAAAAAACTTGTTCCTCAATAAAGGCCATAAATAAATCTGCATAGATGGGGGCAAAAGATGCCCCCATGGCTGTGCCCTTAGTTTGCCAATAACATGTATCCTGGTAAAAGAAGACAAGATAAAAAACACTACTATTGTAGGTTACAGATGACTAATCAGAATAATCCTCAAAAATTCTGGGATGGGATCAACAAGTTACTGTATCCAGGCAAAACATCGACACCTAGCCCTGCTACCACCACTAATAAACCCCCAGAAGAAGTTGCAGATAGTTTTAATCATTTCTTTACTGAGACTATTCAAGCTCTTGCCACTCAACTACCTCCAAGTTGCCCTGACGATATTACCACCAACTCTAATAGCCAAAACTTATTCTGCTTTAAGCCTGTGTCAACTTCCTTTATTTGCAGACTGATCAAAAAACTAAAACCCACCACACTCTCTGCTGACCAACTCCCAGTTGAATATCTGCAAATGTCAGCAGATGCCATTGCCTATCCAATCTCTATTCTAATCAACTGCACCATATCCGAAGCCAAAATAACTAACATCTGGAAAACGTCTTATGTTATTCCATTACATAAAGGAGGTCCCTCTACTGAATACTCTAATTACAGGCCCATAGCCATACTTTCTCCACTTGCTAAGATTATGGAGAAATGTATACATAAACAATTCATGCAACACCTAACCCAGAATCACCTTATGGCTGATACCCAGCATGGCTTTCACCCACATCATAGTACTACCACAGCCTTATTGTCCTTCACTAACACCATTAACAATAACCGCAACAATAATCGCACTTTGTCTGCCCTCTTCTTGGATCTTTCCAAGACATTTGATATGATCGATCATCATCTTATGATTAGGACCCTGCAAACCCTCTGCCTTGACCCCAAAGCCCTTCTTTGGTTTACATCCTATCTTAATAAAAGACAACAGGCTGTCCTCTGGCAGAATAAGCTTTCTAATCTATTACCAAACACTATTGGAGTACCACAAGGCTCCATATTAGGACCACTACTGTTTTCCATCTTTATTAATGACCTGCCCACTATTATACCAAACATCAGCTGTATCCAATACGCTGATGACTCCACTCTGATCTGCTCAGCCATATCTCCCACTGATCTAAAGAAGGATACCCAGTCTACATTCACTGCCATAGAAAACTGGCTCTCCAAGCGTCGCCTACTACTTAATCCCAAAAAACCCAAAATGCTCGTTTTCCCACCAACCCAAAGGTCTGTACCCTTCTCCTTCACCATAAATGCAAAAGACGGGACAGTCATTTCCCCTGACCCCAATACAAAATGATTGCGTGTCACTATAGACAATAACTTAAAATTTGACCTCCATGTATGTCAGACAATCAAGACCATCAATAAAAAACTTGGGTCACTCTATAGAATCAAAGCCTTCCTCACCCCCCCCCCCCCCAGCTAAAACAGCCATTGCTCACTCGCACCTATTTTCGACACTCCTATATGCCTTCAACTTCTAGCAAATATAACTAAATCTGAACTTAGTAGATTAACAACCTGTTATAATCACATTGCCAGGTTTGCTACAGGCCTTCCATTTAGAACCCACCACTGCATCAACCTCAAACAGCTTGGATGGCTGGAATTTCCTAATCTTGTCAAGTACAACCTGCTGATAACGGCTAACAAAATCCTCTATAACCCAGACAATACTCCAGCCCTTAGAAATTCTATCCTCCCCCATAATAACACAAGACTGCTCCGCTCATCTAATAAGCTACAAATACAGACAACTAAAATTAACAATGCTGCTGGTATGGCCCTATTTGTAAATTCTGTAAGTAGTACCTGGAACATACTTCCAGCTGCCATGACCTTGCTCTCCCCCACATGCCAATTTAAAGCCACAATTAAACAAAATCTGGTATTAAACTGGCAATGCCACTGTGACAAGCCTGGCTAAACCAACAACATTTATGTTATTTACTTATCTATTAGATATTGTTAATTTCTCCTAACTTAACAAGGGTAATTTCTATCCTGTATACGTGTCTATTCAATGTGAACCTATGTAACCTTATGAAATATCCTACTTATATAATTGTACCATTTTTAGTCTGAATGTACTTTTATTTGCATTCTGCTCTTTTATCTGCATTTCTATCTTATAATTTATATCAGTTATATATCTATGTTTTATTTCAATTGCTATTTTTTCTTGTTTATGTTTGGAGCTCATCTCCCTGGGCCTCTGCTGTAAATGAACCTTGTAGCAGTCAGACTATCCCGGTCAACAAATGTAAAATAAAATAAATAAATAAATAAATAAATAAATAAAATAAATAAATTATTGGTTAGGACATGTTCCGTCAGGCCTATGAGAAACGTATTAAAGCCAGGCTGATATAAATTAGACACATGCAGCCAATACCCAATGGCTTCCAGCCCAGCCCAATGAGGGATGTTAGTGTACAAAGCACTAACATCGAGTGTACACATAAGCCATCCAGATTGCAACTGAGTTTATGAAATAATTTTAAGAAACTCTGTGGTGTCTTGTAAGCGAGAACGTACCCAACGTAGCAAAGGTTTTAAATATTTTGGAAGGAAAATTGACAAAGGTTCAGTAATATACCCTTTTCCTGACACAATTGGTCTACCAGGTGGATGAACAGGATCTTTGTGTATTTTTGGAAGGAAATAAATGTATTGATTGGCAGAATTATGAATCATAAGTTGTTGCATAACTCTATCAGTGATAATACCTTCCTCCCTAGCTAGTAAGGGAAAATCATTTATCTGCTTCTTAAATCTAAAGGTGGGGTTGATAGGCATTTCTAAATAATAACATTTATCTTGAAGTTGTCTTTTGGCCTCCATGTCATATTGTGACCAGTTCATTACTACCACTGCCCCACCTTTATCAGCAGATATGATGACAATATCCTTATTATTCTGTAGTTCCATAAGAGCATCTTTTTCAGTCCTAGAAAGATTGTTAGGTTTAAGAAAAATGTCAGAGCTTTGATAGTGTAGATCTTTAACACTGCACTGAAACTGATGCACTATAGGGTGCATGGGGGGGAAGATATCTAGATTTATGATACACAAATGTATCACTATCACTATTGTCATCTGAGTCACCAAAATGCAACTTAAGATTAAGTATTCTACAAAAAGACATTACATCCTGTATCAAAATATCTTCAGTGACCACAAAACCAGGAATAAAAGTCAATCTTTTATTCAAAATGGACATGAGTTGTTGACAAACTGAAATCTGAAATATTCAGAACACTGACATTTTCATTTACTTCTGTATTGCTAGTTTCAAGAGACCTTGTATATTGTTGATTTTTGCCATGTTTTCTACCTCCTCATTTGTATCTTGGCCTAAAGGGAGTGGAACCTGCGTCCTTTCGGGGGTCGGTGATTCTGAAGTATGATGCATGTCAGTATCTGTACAAGTGGATAGATCATCAGTCAATGATTTATTTTCAACTGGACGTTTCTTAAAAATGGATCTAGGCCTTTTATGTTTTGGGGTCCTAAATTGCCCTTGCTCAAATCTGACCTGTTTGTTGTTACTACTAAATGGGTTACCACCCTGATAATCCATCTGATCTCATTGGAATTTTTTAACTTTCCTAGATTTAAGTTGTTCCTCAAGATTTGTTAAATCAGTGGCCACCTTATTCAAATTTCTTGTAAAGAAGGATTCCCCTTCAAAATGATGTACCTCATTACATAGTTTGTTGACCTCACTAATCTCACAGTCAACCACTCTATCATGGTACTTAGCCAAGGCCTCAACAAAGCCCATAGTGGCTTGCTGTTGAGTGGCTCCCCACTGACTGTTGAGCCTCACTAACAAGAGGCTGTATTCTAATCCTAAGCCCCATAGGTGTAATGCCCTTGGCCATATAGGCCTTAAAGAGATTAGAATGCCAAACATGTGACCTTAATGATCTCATATGCTTATGCAGTTGATCAAAAGCCAATCCACAGTTCGCCACAGGACCCAAGGCTGTCCCACTTATACCATTGTTAGTTGTTGTGCCTAAACCAAATACCCCAAGATCTTCCTTGTCAGCTGACAAGCCAGATACAAGTCTAGTTAAATCCATAATATGAACTAACAATAGCTCGCTATACAGGGTGTATATACCTATAGCAATTAAGAACAAAGAACCCAGTAATGTTCCACTTGTACACAATTTGTTATTCGGTCACACCAGTATACAAGCGGTTCTAAGTTTTGGCAATAATAGCACTTACAACATCTGAAGTAATGCTACGCCAATATTAATTAGCTATATTCAATCAAATACCCCATGGCAGGGGAGCAATAATAGCCACAAACTTAGCCAAAAACTGGCAAAAAGTAAATTAAATTAAAGCTACGCTCCACCACCCAACTGATAATGACTGAACTGTAGAGCATTAAACCATTGTTATAGGTACTTAATAAAATCACCCATCCAACTCAAATTATTTTAATGGTTTGAAAGCTGACAAACAAGAACAGACAAAAATAACCACTCTAAGCACAAACAAATATGGCCAAAAGCACGCCAAGGTCCTAAGTAAGCTGAAAAATGAGACCCAAACAGTCAGAAGGAGTCACCCAGCCGCAAAAGCCAAAAACTAAAATAAATCATACAAAGAGGATCGATTATTAGTTGTACCATAAATCAGGACAACTAATACCATTAGGAAGAACTATGTAATGTGTACAAAAAGTAAATATATATGAATAAACCTACAGCCACTTAATTACTAAATAGCTCACTACTACTATACAACAGATCTACATAACAAGTATAAACTCTGTAAAATAATAATGAATAAATGTCCAGGACCCAAAGGCCCCTAGAATCCAAACATTATATATTATATAATACACATACTGAAGCACTGATATACACACCAGGAACAACTAGAAAAAATGTTGATTGGCAACGACATAACCAACATTAATATTGAAAACAATTATATGCATTTCCACCCAACCTAACCAAAAAGATCAGATGTAATATAAATTTTTTTTAACAAAAGTAGTTTGATAAAAAAAAAAAAAAAAATGTAAGCCTGTTTCCTACCTTTCCTGCAATTAGTGTTCCAATTACAGATTTGCTGTATCCAGGACTGTTTGTAAGCTTCTGAGCCCCCCAAGCCTTTCTGTGTTGGAGGGAAGCCTTCTAGCTTATCAGTGGGAGTGGTAAGCATTAGGTAACCTGTCTACCACATAAGGAGTAGTTCTGGCCCAGAATTTGTAGTTATTGGCCATTTGGGTGGTCTTCCATCTCTCTCAACTTTCTGATTTGAAGGCCTGCATTTGCACTTGTTTCTGTCCTGTAACTCCTGGGCCCATCTCATTTGCTCACTCAAAAAAAAAAAAAAATGTATCTGCTTTTACTGTATTTGTGTTTCTTCCTACTTTATTTTGCTTTTGCATCATCTTAAAAGTACTCAGTTGTATTTATTATTGCTTGGTGTAACTCATTCTAAGCCTTTTAGTTTAAGCACTTGGGCTTCAGACCAGTTGTTTTACATTAAGAAGGTTTGTGGTCTGCACTGTAGTGGCAGAACAGGTAGCTTACATCCTTCTAAGTTGGGAACTGCTGATTGAGGGCTCAGTGTCTGTTATTCTAAAAGTGTATTAATTCTGGTTTAAGCACTTGGGCTGCAGGCCAGTTATTTTACATTAAGAGGGTTCGTGGTCTGCACTCTTGTGGGAGGAGAGGCTGGACTCTGCCCTTCTGAGCTGGGAATTTCTGGTTAAAGGCTTATAGTGCCTGCATATTTGAACTGCTTCTTACTGAAATTGGTACACCTTGTTTGCTGTAGCATAGACTAGATCCAGGCCTGCTGAATCTAGCTTTGTTTGTATAACTTGAGCACTAATCCAGGCATTCTTTAAAGTATTCAATTGTATTTATTACTGCTTGGTAGTAACTTGATTAAAGTGTAGCTATCATTCTAAGTCTTTTGGATTAAGCACTTGGGCTTCAGACCAGTTGTTTTACATTAGGAAGGTTTGTGGCCTGCACTGTGGTGGCTTATAGTGCCTGCATATTTGAACTGTTTCTTACTGAAATTGGTGTACCTTGTTTGCTGTAGCCTAGACTAGATCCAGGCCTGCTGAATCTAGCTTTGTTTGTATGCTTGTTGTTTGTTTGCTTGTTATTTCCCTGAAACGTTAATTCCACCTAAAACTAGGCTTTTCAGCGCTTCTGTGGATCTCTAGTGATATCTGCATTGCTTACTGTACTTATTTCCTTGTTTCACTTGAAAGAAAGTTACTGTTTGTCATTTTTGCATTTAAGTTACCTGTAACACATTGCATTTAAGTTACCTGTCACTTGCTCACTAAAGCAATTATATAAGTCAGCACTAAAAAATTAAAAGCACTACACCCTCACAAACTCCCCTTGAGTATCTTGTTCCCCACTGGCCCTTTTTTGCAATTATAAAGGAATTCCCAATACTATTCTAGCATGTCCAAAGGTCAGTTGTCAATCTCCTATCCAGTCCAGCTGGTGAATCTGGGAATCTTGAGGCAATGTTACAACTGCCTCATGTACACAGACAACCCTCTCCTCCTCCCAACAAATTCCAACACATGTGAGAGATGCAACCATATAGCCAAATTGGAGGCTAAGCTCTCTCAACTCAGTACTGGGGTAACCAGTCAGGAGGAGAAGGAAACCACACTTACTACAATTCCAGTCTTACATAGACCTACCACGACAGCAAACCAAGCACATAAACACATAAAAACATACTCGGAGGCTCTAAATAAAAATCTGCCTAAGCAGCAGAGACCTCCAAAGCAGACACCCAAGCAACCGCTATCCCAAAACAAAACATGTGCAACACATAGCTCACAAAGCCAGTGTACCGAACAGTCACAGCCCTTAAGGCTAAATAACACACCTGATACACTTGTAATAGGTGACTCACCAGGCTGAACAAGGAGAAGGTCACAGTGAGCTGCCTGTCGGGCGCTAGGATCCGCCACATAACACAAGCACTCAGGTCACTCCAAGGCAAGTACAAATATGACTCAGTCATTGTCCATGCTGGTGTGAATGACCTGAGACATACCTCCCTAGACTACATGAAAAGAGACATAGAGGAGCTCTCTGAGCATGTAGCCCAGGCTGGTATGACCCTGACCTTGAGTAGCATCTCACCCTCACCAAGAATGATGCCACAATATGAAGACAAGATGATCAATTTCAACAATTGGCTTAAGTATTGGTGTCATTCAAAGGGCATCCAATGCCTGTCAGCCTGGGATGACATGCTTGACAAGCCACGATGCTTCGCTAGGGACAGCTTGCACCTGTCACCCCTGGGCTTTTGGATATTGGCAAAGGCTCTTGCTACCCCCATAGTGCCTTTTTTAGGCAAGGCTCAAAAGACAAACCCACCTCCATAGGTATCACAAGGGATAAGAAACTAAGAGTAATGCTACTCAACACCAAAAATCTAAACCTCAAGATGCACGCACTCGAAACTCTCCTTAGCATGGAGAACATCAATATCTGTGCAGTAACAGAAACCTGGTTCAAGGCTCCCGAGAGCACCCCAGCACTACCAGGTTATACCTCATACCGTGCTTTTCGGCCCCAAAACTTGGACCAAACCACAAAAGGAGGGGGAGTATCAATATTCATCAAAGATACCCACACCTCCAGGTTGGTGGCACAGCATGAAGCATCAGAGACTATCCATGTGCAACTAACAGTGGGTAAAACTGCCTTCCAGTTTATAGCCTGCTACAGACCACCCTTCCAAACCCAGGAACCCCACTCAGCCTTCCTGAGAACACTGGAAAATATGAAGGTCTCTCCAAACACCATTATATTGGGCAACTTCAACTACCCAAACATAGACTGGGAGCATTACTCTAGCTCCAACACCCTAGCCCAAAGGTTCCTAGAATTTATAAACTCAAATGCTATGGAACAACTTGTTACCACTCCCACAAGAGGGGAAAACATACTGGACCTGATCATCACCAACATGGGGACTCTATGCTCCAGACCAGAAGTGTATCCCTCACTGGTAAGATCAGACCATAAACTAATCTCACTGAATATTCACATCCCGACCCCACCCCCTGCCCAGAAAACCACAGTGAAAAACTTCTCTAAAGCAAATTTCACACTCCTCAAAACCGAGGTGGAATCCTTCAAAGCCCCCGGGCCTGTGGAAAATACGGCCCAGACCGCAGAATCCTTTATAAACGCATTCTATGAACACCTTCAGGAATGCATGGATCATGCAATCCCAAATAAAACCAAGACACAATCCTCCAAAGGCAGACGTCCAGTCTGGTGGAACCCAGCCATAAACAAACTATACAATAGAAGGAGGAAGCTACTACATGATAGAGCAAAATCCCCAAAAGGGAAGGCATCTCTGATCAGTATTAGCAAAAAACTACGGGCACTTATAAAATCGTCTAAGGCCATCTTCAAGAGAAAGATTGCACAGAACACTAAGGATAATCACAAGGTTTTCTTTAGTTATGTTAGGAACCTGGGTGGGAATTCCCAGATATGCTCAGAATTAGTCCAAAATGACAAAAAATACACCGAACCCACAGACATTGCCAACATCCTAGCTGACAGGTTCAGCGCAAACTTCTCCCCCCCCTCCCCACCAAAAGGGCAAATATCTATCCCAGCAGAGTGCTACCCCCCTGACATCTCAGATGCTCAGGTAAGAGCTGCCCTCTCAAAAGCAAAAAACACAGCATCAATGGGACCAGATGGTGTCCCGGGCTGCGTCCTACATGAACTCCAAGAAGAGCTAAACCCAAACATAAAACTACTGTTCAATCTCAGCCTTACTACAGGATATGTACCTAAAGAGTGGCATACAGCAACAGTGGTCCCTCTCTACAAAGGTGGTGCCTCAACGGATCCTGAAAGCTATCGCCCCATAAGCCTGACTAGCTTGGTCTGCAAAGCTATGGAAAGGATCATCATGGACCTCATAAATAAAGATATTGGGGACCTACAGACACTGGATCCTACCCAGTTTGGCTTTAAGGACAGATCCTGCCTCTTAAACCTGGTCGATTTCTTTGAAACAGTCACCAAGGCCATTGACGAGGGGAAGGTGGTCCACACAGCCTACCTGGACCTCGCAAAAGCCTTCGATACAATACCCCACTCGAGCATTATAGACAAGCTCACCAGCTTAAATATAAACCCCTATGTCACTAGATGGGTTGCAAACTGGCTCAAGGACAGAACCCAAATGGTTAGAATTGCTGGAGCCATGTCAGACTCCAAACCAGTTACAAGTGGCATCCCACAAGGCTCAGTCCTGGGACCTCTCTTGTTCAGTATATATTTCTCGGAGGTACAGGCCAACACGGAAGGACTGTGGCTGACCAAGTTCGCAGATGACTGCAAACTGGGCACCATAATCGACTCTCCAGCCAACACAAGCATCCTCCAAAAGGGCCTCATAGAAACAGACAACTGGTGCCAGAGCCATGGCCTCAAGCTAAATGCCAAAAGTGTATAGTCATCCCTTTGGCAAAACAAAGTGCCACAAATTACCACATAGGTGGTAATCCATTAAGTACAGAAGAAGTAATTAGGGACCTGGGGACCCAAGTTGATAGCAATCTCTCATTTGACAACCACGTGGCCAAAGTGGTTAGAAAACATTTTATATAGCCCACCTAAGCATGAAGGGATTCACATCTAGATCAGGGGAGGTCATCGTGCCTCTTTACTCATCCCTCATCAGGCCCATAATTGAGTACAATGCCCCTTTTGGGATGTACCTTACCAGACACCTGCAGCAACTGGAAAGACCATAAAAGTACCTCACCAAGAGGATCAAAGGGCTCAAACAGATGCCATATGCTGCCCGGTTAAAGAAACTCCAGCTCTACTCAGTGGCATACCGCCTGCTCAGAGATGATCTGTGCCTGACGTATAAAGCCATGTCCAACCCAGAATTAATGGACATGCTGCACCTCAGAAAATCCAAATCCCATTGAGCTACGCACTCAAGAGACTTGAACCTCAGCACTGAAATAAATAGGACATGCTGGAAGGACAGATTCATAACCCAGAGGCTCCCTTCACTCTGGAATAAAATCCCAGTCCAGGTTAGGCAGAGTCCCTCATTGACTCTCTTCAAGAGGAATCTTGATGAGTGGATGGGAGATCATAGGTTTACCCCGGGTATCACTTCTGTGTCACTGTTAGACAGAGGCACAGTATACTAACCTCGAAAAAGGGCATAGCAAAATTAATTTAAAATGGGTGGCGAAAGCCAAACACACTCTGGCTAGGCTTATAAATGCCCTAGGGCAGATAGCCTAGTATGAACCTATGAACCTATAATAAGTTCTAAAAAGTGAATAAACATCCACTAATATTTAGAACAATTATATTGTAGTTCAGGCAAATCTAGTGTTAAGCTTGTGGAATGAAACAAGGCAATGCCTTAAAAAGGCCCTAAACCACTATAATCATATGTAACCCACTCTATTAGACCTAATCAAGTGAAAATATTAAAAGATGTTGTAAAAAACATCACCAACCATCCATGTTATTAAAGAAAAAAATACGAAACAATTATGCCAAAAAACAAAACAGTATTTGTAAGTCCCTTCAGTTCAAAGAAATGTTTGACACAAAGGACTTTTGCGACAGACTTCAGAAAACTTTCCAATAGTCCCAACCGATGTTATGTTCTAAACACGAGTAAGGCGCACCACCACAAGTACCTCCGATGTTCCACATCAACAGTCACCATAGACTTCTTGGCCAATTTAGAGAAATAATAAAAAAGATAGTCAACATGTGCCCATTCTGATTCAGAAATACAAATTTTTTGCCAATTGCATTAGTGACTGGCTAATATATTTAGCCACATACACTTGTGGATCTTTTTATATTGGCCAAAAATCCTGCCCACTTAGGTTGAGAATTTTAGAACATATAAGTAATATTAAAAACAAAAAATCCAGTAATGCATTATATAAGCATTGTATGGCACATACATCAGCCAAGTTTACATTTCTGATTATTAATTTACTTAAGGGGAATAAATTAAACAAAACAGGTTGGCATTCCATTTTAGATTCTAAAGAGAAAAAATGGATTGTTAAGCTAGGTGGATTGTTTCCACCTGGATTGAATGAGCAATGTTAAACAACCAGTGGGTGTGTCTATTCAATTTATGTGCAGATATATAAAACAGTATTGGTTTGAGTTTACTTTCACACTGATGAAGGCTATGTTTTTTACCAGCCGAAGCCGGTCTGGGTATTTGTTTTTGATGCTGCATTAATAATTAAATAATTTTAGTTTCACAATTTGCTGGCTCATTGCTTTTTTGGTGGATTTGATATTATGGAGCCGTGCAATTGCCTTTCGGGCAGAAGGATCTTCTTTGCCGTTACACTTGTTTTCGTTTCCTGCTGGGGGGCCTGTGAAACTGATGTAGGCTGCATGAGCTTATGTATATATTGGTTTTCCAAATTCTCCCTTGGTTGTTTCATTTGATTTTTTGGACATTTATTCCTTTTATGCATCTGGATTATATTGCTACCATCATGAATAGATGCTGTATTAGTTTACTTTGCAGTGGTTCTCCATGCAGTCTACGTGATTCAGCAGGATGGGTAGTAATTATGCTGTTATTTTCCCTTTGAAGTGTTGATCAAGCTTTTGAAGCATTGAACAGGTACTGTTAAGCCCATTTGATATCTGATTTTGGCCAAATATTTGCTATTTTCTGGATTTATATATAATTTTTGGGTTTTATATATTGAGATTGAAGTCTCAATTATAACGGACAAACGGGGCTGGTTTTTGTCAACTTTTTGTAATAACTTTGGGCCATTGGAAATATCATGGTTGTGTAATTTTCAACAAATTCGTATGCCCACATCATTCAGGACTATTAGTAATTCTTTTGAAAATTCTGGTAACAGTTGTTTATGGATTTGGCTTTCCGAATCAGAATGGGCCCATGTTGACTATCTTTTTTATTATTTCTCTAAATTGGCAAGGAAGTCTATGGTGACTGTTAATGTGGAAAATCAGAGGTACTAGTGGTTGTGGGCCTTACTCGTGTTTAGAAGATAACATCGGTTGGGACTATTGGAAAGTTTTCTGAAGTCCGTCGCAAAAGTCCTTTGTGTCAAACATTTCTTTGAACTGAAGGGACTTACAAATACTGTTTTGTTTTTTGGCATAATTGTTTCGTATTTTTTTCTTTAATAACATGGATGGTTGGTGATGTTTTTTACAACATCTTCTAATATTTTCACTTGATTAGGTCTAATAGAGTGGGTTACATATGATTATAGTGGTTTAGGGCCTTTTTAAGGCATCGCCTTGTTTCGTTCCACAAGCTTAACACTGGATTGGCCTGAACTTCAATATAATTGTTCTAAATATTAGTGGATGTTTATTCACTTTTTAGAACTTATAATCAAACTACTTTTGTTAAAATGTTTTTATATTGCATCTGATCTTTTTGGTTAGGTTGGGTGGAAATACATATAATTGTTTTCAATATTAATGTTGGTTACGTGGTTGCCAATCAACATTTTTTCTAGTAGTTCCTGGAGTGTATATCAGTGCTTCAGTACATGTATTATATATTATATAATGTTTGGATTCTAGGGGACTTTGGGTCCTGGATCTTTATTCATTATTATTTTATATGACATGGTGGTACGGCGGTAGTGTTGTTACCTCACAGCAAGAGGTTCTCCCGTTCGATTCTCGGCTGGGCCTGGGAGTGCCTTTTGTGTGGAGTCTGCATGTCCTCCCCGTGGTTGGGTAGCGTTCGAAAGATACGCGTGCATAAATGAGCATGCCTTTGTTGAAGGTTGGGCATCGAGCTGGTACCTCAGCGTTTCGTAAAAATCTACTGCTAATTATTAGCGGACCGGAGTTCCGCTGTGGCAACCCCAGCCGAAAGACAAACAACAACATTTTATAGAGTTTATACTTGTTATGTAGATCTGTTGTATAGTAGTAGTGATCTATTTAGTAATTAAGTGGCTGTAGGTTTATTCATATATATTTACTTTTTGTACACATTACATAGTTCTTCCTAATCGTATTAGTTGTCCTGATTTATGGTACAACTAATAATCGATCCTCTTTGTAGGATTTATTTTAGTTTTTGGATTTTGTGGCTGGGTGACTCCCTCTGACTGTTTGGGTCTCATTTTTTTATCACAGCTTACTTAGGACCTTGGCGTGCTTTTGACCATATTTGTTTGTGCTTAGAGTGGTTATTTTTGTCTGTTCTTGTTTGTCAGCTTTCAAACCATTAAAATAATTTGAGTTGGATGAGTGATTTTATTAAGTACCAATAGCAACGGTTTAATGCTCTAAAGTTCAGTCATTATCACTTGGGTGGGGGAGCGTAGCTTTAATTTAATTTACTTTTTGCCAGTTTTTGGCTAAGTTTGTGGCTATTATTGCTCCCCTGCCATGAGGTATTTGATTGAATATAGCTAATTAATATTGGCGTAGCATTACTTCGGATTTTGTAAGTGCTATTATTGCCAAAACTTAGAACCACTTGTATACTGGTGTAACTGAATAACAAATTGTGAACAAGTAGAACATTTCTGGGTTCTTTGTTCTTAATTTCTATAGGTATATACACCCTGTACAGTGAACTATTGTTAGTTCATATTATGGATTTAACTAGACTTGTATCTGGCTTGTCAGCTGACAGAGAAGATCTTGAGGTATTTGGTTTAGGCACAACAACTAACAATGGTATAAGTGGGACAGCCTTGGGTCCTGAGGCGATCTGTGGATTGGCTTTTGATCAACTGCATAAGCATATGAGATCATTAAGGTCACATGTTTGGCATTCTAAGCTCTTTAAGGATTATATGGCCAAGGGTATTACACCTAGGGGGCTTAGGATTAGAATACAGCCCCTTGTTAGTGAGGCTGATGAAGAGCTCAACAGTCAATGGGGAGCCATTCAGCAGCAAGCCACTATGGGCTTTGTTGAGGCCTTAGCTAGGTACCATGATAGAGTGGTTGACTGTGAGATTAGTGAGGTCACTAAACTATGTAATGAGGTACATAAATTTGAAGGGGAATCCTTCTTTACAAGAACTTTGAATAACGTGGCCACTGATTTAACAAATCTTGAGGAACAACTTAAATCTAGGAAAGTTAAACAATTCCAACGAGATCAGATGGGTTATCAGGGTGGTAACCAATTTAGTAGTAACAACAGACAGGTCAGATTTGAGCAAGGGCAATTTAGGACCCCGAAACGTAAAAGGCCTAGATCCATTCTTAAGAAACATCCAGTTGAAAATGGATCATCAACTGTTGATCTATCCTCTTGTACAGATACTGACATGCATCATACATCAGAATCACCGACCCCCAAAAGGACACAGGTTCCAGTCCCTTTAGGCCAAGATACAAATGAGGAGGTAGAGAACATGGCAAAAATCAACAATATACAAGGTCTCTTGAAACTAGCAATACAGAAGTAAATGAAAATGTTCAGAATATTTCAGATTTCAGTTTGTCAACAACTCATGTCCATTTTGAATAAAGGATTGACTTTTATTCCTGGTTTTGTGGTCACTGAAGATATTTTGGCACAGGATGTAATGTATTTTTGCAGAATACTTAATCTTATCTTGCAATTTGGTGACTCAGATGACAATAGTGATAGTGATACATTTGTGTATCATAACTCTAGATATCTTCCCCCATGCATCCTATAGTGCATCAGTTCCAGAGCAGTGTTCTTAAAGATCTACACTATCGAAGCTCTGATATTTTTCTTAAACCTAACAATCTTTCTGGGACTGAAAAAGATGCTCTTATGGAATTACAGAATAATAAGGATATTGTCATCATATCTGCTGATAAAGGTGGGGCAGTGGTAGTAATGAACTGGTCACAATATGACATGGTGGCCAAAAGACAACTTCAAGATAGACATTAATATTTAGAAATGCCTATCAACCCCACCTTTAGATTTAAGAAGCAGATAGATGATTTTCTGTTACTAGCTAGGGAGGAAGGTATTATCGCTGATAGAGTTATGCAACAACTTATGATTCATGATTCTGCCAATCAATGCATTTATTTCCTGCCAAAAATACACAAAGATCCTGTTCATCCACCTGGTAGACCAATTGTGTCAGGAAATGGGTATATTACTGAACCTTTGTCAATCTTTCTTACAAAATATTTAAAACCTTTGCTACGTTGGGTACGTTCTCACTTACAAGACACCACAGAGTTTCTTAAAATTATTTCATAAACTCAGTTGCAATCTGGATGGCTTATGTGTACACTCGATGTTAGTGCTTTGTACACTAACATATGGAAGCACTCAATAGTCACAAGTAATTCCAAAAAAGATGCTGTAATTATGGAGAAAGTAATTACAGCATCTTTTTTGGAATTACTTGTACACTAACATCCCTAATTGGGCTGGGCTGGAAGCCATTGGGTATTGGCTGCATATGTCCGATTTATATCAGCCTGGCTTTAATACCTTTCTCATAGGTCTGACGGAACATGTCCTAACCAATGATGTCTTCTTTTACCAGGATACATGTTATTGGCAAACTAAGGGCACAGCCATGGGGGCATCTTCTGCCCCCATCTATGCAGATTTATTTATGGCCTTTTTTAAGGAACAAATTATTTATGACAACAGCCATAACCTGTTCCTGGATGAAATTGACATTTGGAGACACTATTTGGATGATTGCTGGATGGTATGGAGGACTGATGTGGATTATTTGATGGAGTTTATATCTTATTTGAACGAGAATAAATGGGGCCTGCACTTTACAGTCAATTATCATGCAGATGCTATCACGTTTCTTGATGTTCACATCAGTAGACTATCAGATAACACCTTAAGTACGCAGGTTTTTAGAAAGTATCCACAATTTAACACTGTCCTCCATGCATCCAGCTTTCATCCTCCTCATATAGCCAAAAATATCCCTAAATCCCAATATATTAGAATGAGATGGATTTGTTCTCATGAATCTACTTTTCAAGAATATAGACAGGATTTGACATACAGATTTAAATCTAGGGGATATCATATGGGACATGTTCTGCAGGCCAGTAATTGGGCAAACACACTGAAGAGGGATGATTTACTAGTATACAAAAAACGTGAAGAACGAAATCCACAACCTATTAGATTTATTACTACATATGCAAGGGATTCTGATGCACTTATTAATAGTATACACAGACATTGAAATATACTGCAGTGTGATCAGGATTTATCTAATATGTTACCAGATAGGTGTTTGTTTTCCTTTCATAAAGGTAAAAATTTGGCATCTTTTTTCAGTCATTATAAACATTCTCATGTTAGAGCTTTGTCTCAGGAGATACAAACAACCATTACAGGTGAACCACTTATTGGATGTTTTCCATGTGGTCACTGCATACATTATGACAAAATATCTAAGTTAAAACTGTTTACGAGTAAAAATTGTGGTATTGTGTATGATATTACATTTTTTGCCAATTGCAGTAGTGACTGGCTAATATATTTAGCCACATGGACTTGTGGATCTTTTTATATTGGCCATACATCCCGTCTGCTTAGGTTGAGAATTTCAGAACATATAAGTAATATTAAAAACAAAAAATCCAGTAATGCATTATATAAGCATTGTATGGCACATAAATCAGCCAAGTTTACATTTCTGATTATTGATTTAGTTAAGGGGAATAAATTAAACAAAACAGGTTGGCATTCCATTTTAGATTCTAAAGAGAAAAAATGGATTGTTAAGCTAGGTGGATTGTTTCCACCGGGACTGAATGAGCAATTTTAAACAACCAATGGGTGTGTCTATTCAATTTATGTGCAGATATATAAAACAGTATTGGTTTGAGTTTACTTTCCCACTGATGAAGACTGTGTTTTTTACCAGCCGAATCCGGTCTGGGCATTTGTTTTTGATGCTGCATTTATAATTAAATAATTTTAGTTTCGTCGTTTGCTGGCTCATTGCTTTTTTGGTGGATTTGATATTGTGGAGCAGTGTAATTGCCTTTCGCGCAGGAGGATCTTCATTGCTGTTCATCTATAACATGTCTAGCCAAGGCATTTGTACTATTTTGTTTGTTTATACTGTACTGATGTTTGTATATTCTCTGTTTGAAGTGTCTTTCCGTTTTCCCTATGTAAAAACAGATGTATGATTGACACTTCACTAGGTAAACTACCCCTTTAGTATTACAATCAAATCTACCCTCCAAAGTGTACTTTTCATCCAATACAGTGAAAGTCGTTGTCTGGATGAACTTACAATAAGGGCATCTACCATATTTTTTCATGCCTTTATTAGGTATATAGGGTTTCATATTCCTTTCTAGGATAGATTTAATATTGGGCCCTCTTCGGTACGTTATTTTAGGCTTAACTGTTAGTTTAGACCTAAGGGTTACATCTTCATTAATAAGGGCTCAATTCTTATTTAAAATGCTTCTTAGGGCACTTGCATCCTTAGAAAAGGTTGCTATGAAGCTAATATTAAATTAATTTTCCACCCTAGGATTTAATTTTATTATACTACTGTCCATGTCAATATTAACTTCAAATATATTCCTATTCAAAATAGGTTTGAAGTCTCCTTTCATTCTCTTCCTCTGTACTTCCACTAAGATGTCATCCAAGAAGATGGATAGCCCCGCTTAATAAACATATTCCTCAATGTTTGACATTCACTGTCAAAATCCTGATTAAGGGAATTCATTCTGGCAGTTCTTACAAGCTGCCCCTTCACCACAGCCCTCTTTTGATATATAGGGTGGTTGCTGGTAAAATGAAGAAAAGCATTGGAATATGTAAGTTTTCTATATATTCAGCCTATGTACTTACTATTAATGCTGTTTTTATTCAATTTCACATCTACGTAGGCCATTTCTTGCTTATCAAATTGAAAGGTGAATTGTAAAAAAGAGGTCATGTTTGACATTTCCAGTAGCAATTTATTAACTGTCTCTAGTCCCCTTTTATTAACAAAAATTGTGTATACCATCTCACATTATTCTTAAACGTGGTATTGGGAAACGGTGACCCCATGGCAACTCCACTTTTCTGCAAGTAATAATTCTTGTTAAATAAAAGAAATTATTTTCCAAAATCTGTTCTAACAGATCTTCTATTAGTTTCAGTTCATTACCATCAGCACCTTTTTTCCATCAGGAATTCCCTTACCCGACTAATACCCAAAGGTTGTGGTATAGCGGTATACAGATCTTTGACATCTATTGTCAAAAAATCATATTCTGGATTGTATTCTACCTTGTTTAATGCCTGTAAAAACCCCAGGAATCCTTACAAATTTGAGATTCGGTAACCAGGTGTTTCTTTAGCATCCCATCTACCATTTTGGCACAGGCATAAGTGATGCTGTTTCTGCCATCCACAATGGGTCTAAGTGTGGGGGTTTACCAAATCTTTATGGATTTTGGGGATTCCAAATATTGCAGGTGTTAAAGGGGCGACCACATATAAATAGTTACTTGTGTTAAGGCTAACCCTACCTTCTAAGAACAAGTCACTGATGGTATTCTTAATTTTCAGAAATGCCCTATTTACTTCATTGATAGTGACTCTTTCATAAGCTTTGCTATCTAACATGGTGGACATCCTAGAATTGTAATCATTTTCTTCCATGAAAATCAAACCCCCACCCTACCCTTATCGGGTCACATAACACGTATGTTAAACAGTTTTAGTTCAATAAGATCCTGTATTTGAGAATATTGCAAATTGGTATCATGTTGTTTATAATTTGCCCTGGATAAAACATTTCTGAAATCCATTTCACAAAGTTTCTCAAAAAATACCAAAGTTGCATGTAATGGGGGGGGGGGGGTTGAACAGACTTGAAATTCTAGGTTCACTTGTTGTTAATGAGTTACTACCCAATAGGAGGTGCAAGTTCAGTTTCCGTAAATATATTTTTAAATCAATTAAAGCCCTAGAAATGTCTGCCCTTTTTGTGGGTACAAAAGAGAGCCCGTGTGCTAGAACCTCTATTAATTCAGGTCTCACAGATTTTGTAGTAAAATTATAAAGTTGAAAGTCACCTTCTTTGTTCGTATGGATGGTACACCCTCCACTTCCATTTATATTGGCTGACATCCCTTCCGAAGTTATCTCCATCTCCGAGTTTGTTTTCCTCGATTGTTGATTCTTCTTTGTTCCCCGTTGTCAGATTTGTCGCCAGCCCCGCCCATTGCCATTGTGAAAACCCTGATGCTGTGGTGGTTGATTAGAATTGGAGAATGCTTCCCATTCTCTCAGTCTGCCATTCCAATTAGCCATCCCTCCATTGCCATCATTGGCCCGATTGTTCTGTGATTGTACATCTTCAGGGTTCTCACTTATAGGATTGTTGTGCCCAATGGCGCCTGTAGGTTCAACATTACGCCAAGTTTGTGAAGGTTGGGGAGGGGGATAGGCTGTTCTATTTAAATAATCTTTCTAATCCCTCTCAAGCTTTTTTATTTTTGCTTCCCTCAGTTTTTGAATACTGTAAAAAATGCGACTAAATTCAAACTTATGACGAGGGAAGTGAACATTAGACTTGATATCAGTCTCCATTTTATTCAAGTCATTTCTCAAGTTCTCCATTTGAACATAATAGTGTTTAATAAGAATTTCCAAAAACTCTAAACCCTGTTTGTCAAATAGTCCCAATAAATCACAGCGAAAAACTGAATCTTTCACTAGTCCCATAGGGTAGCACCACTGTCTCAATCCCTTAGGGATATGGTGCCTTTGCAGACATTCCTGAAAATAAGCATCTTCAAGTTGCAGTTTCCTGTATTTTAAATGACTGAAATTGAATTCCTTTAACTTATTCACAATGCTGTTATCATTATTTAGCAGTATTCTGCTCAGCTGATTGAAACTTCTACTAAAAAAAGCCGTGGTATTGAGCCATTCCTGTAGATTTGGTATAACGTTCATGGCTCCCCCCCTCGGTATTAACTAATTCATGTTCAATGTTATTATTGCCATTACTACTACAACAGGTCCTTTCTCCATTACCAAATAAAGCAGTTGTACTGGAAGCCATAGCAACATTCAAATAAACCAAGTTAGAAAGCAAGGACCTACCAGAACCTGAAAGGGGAGGTCCAGATGGTGGGTTTGCATTGCTAGCGGCATCAGTGCTGATTCTCTGGGCAAGTTCATTCACCCGGTTAGAAAGTTCTTCAACAAATGTTGTTAGTTTCCTGATAGCATTAGTTTCTGACCCAGTAACTCCAGATAGAGTGAATAAAGGCTGCGAGCTGCCATTTCCCTCCTGCTCCATGATGAAAACGGGTCTATATCAGAACATCAAAGAATTAAAACTTCGAATGTTCTACTATCGAACACTATTCAGC
This sequence comes from Protopterus annectens, assembly GCF_019279795.1. NCBI lineage: Eukaryota > Metazoa > Chordata > Ceratodontiformes > Protopteridae > Protopterus > Protopterus annectens. Next base: position 581,297,446 of record NC_056750.1, read on the forward strand.
GAACGCTAAGAATAGCGAAGCTGCAGAACAGCAAATTCTTTCCTCGGGCCGTTTCTGTGGCTTTGTTATTCTTAGTGCTGTGGTGGAAAGTTACGGGTTGGGTTCAGGTAAGTGTGCGATTGTTTGTACGTTAGGGTTGGGGCGGGTTAAGTGAGTTAGGGTTAGGACACGGGTTAGGCGTGTGTGCAGCAGTGACAGACTTTAGGGTTAGGGATGGTTTAAGTGAGTTAGGGTTATGGCGCAGGTTAGGTGAGTGCACAATAATGACGGACCTTAGGGTTAGGGTTTGGGTTAAGGTAAGTGGGTAGATAGTAGTGTATGTTTAGTTTAGCGTTAGATGTAGGAATTTAAGTGTATGTGTGTGGTTGCTGTTTGTCTGATGTGCTTGTGCTTGTGTTGTGTGTGTGTTTTGGAGCAGCAAATTTTTTCCATGGGAAAAAAATTTGCTGTTCTGAATGTTCGATATTTTCATGTTTAGATGTTTTGAGGCCGATGAAATAACATTCGCTATTTTCATCTTTCGATAACGTGATATAAATGCACGAAAACACCAAGACCGACACAGAAAAGTTAGAACACAAACAAATACTTGTTTTAGGAGTCCAAAACACCTCATAGCATATAATGAATCCAATAAAACATCAGTATTAAGTAAAACCTTTTAATGTGGGCGCTTTTGTTCACATAAATTAAATGAACTATTAGATAAGTAAAAGGTATACAAATAAGCACTTAAATACAGTTTAATAAATTACATCACAAACCCACCCTAAAAATTTATACCATGTGATTTTTAAATCCAATTACTTCCTTACTAAAATCAAATTCTATTATTGTACCACCAATATGTGATATTATTCACAATAGTACAAGAATGAATATATTTATTTATTTATTTATTTTACATTTGTTAACCGGGATAGTCCGAATGGACACAGGATCATTTTCAGCAGAGGCCCGGGGAGAAAAGCTCCACATGTGGATAGTTACATAAGAGTTAAACAGTAGCAGTTTTATACAGTCACATATAGATACCAGTACAGAATTATAGGATTATATGCATACTTGGAATACATACATACTTAAACTTAACATTGCAGTTTTCTTGTTCGAACTTAGACATTTTTAGTGGTACAAAGCTGAAAAAGGTAGCATGTCATTCAGTAGTACAATACATATGAGAATGAGACTAAGTCTGAAACATTGGCTATTTTTCAGATAGCCAGGTAGTGAAGAGAGTGGTAAGCTAGTTAGTCAGGGTGGGTATGGGGCACAGCCAGTGACTTTTTAGGAATTTTTTGAGAGATGTTTTAAATTGGTTAATAGTTTGGTTTGCTGTAAGTTTGGCAGGGAGCCGATTCCAGATTGTTCCAACAGAGTTGCAAAACAATGAGTCACCTACTGAGTTTTTAGATTTAACAGTTTGTGCCAGTATTTTTTCAGAAGACCGGAGAGTTTTTAGGTTACTCACCACTGAATGACATATATATATATATATATATATATATATATATATATATATATGTATATGTACATACGGGTTACCCTTAGTACATCGATACATCGAAAGCCCACTACATCGAATTCCAATTCTCTGACACAGCAGAACATCGACAAATGAAGAGCTGAAGTTTCTCGCACAGTAAGTTACCATTTGGCCATCCACTTGAACTTTGCCCTGTACCCCCATGGTAGTGTATTCTCGGAGTTGGAATATTAAGTTAGGGGTGTGTGGGGCGCATTATTGCATTATTTCACATTAGCATTCAATACCAATGCAAAATATCAAGGCTTCATTTTCTGGTGTGCCTGAGATTGTTTTCAGAATCATGGATATGGAGCCATGATTCCTTATTAGCCTAAATGACTTTAGGACTCAGTCTCCCCTATGTTTAGAATTGGACACCTCATAACTGTGTGCTACCCCATGCAAAAATTGTTTAGGAATCTGGTCCATGATGTTTGCATACAACTTTACAGTAACAGTATAGATAATAAAGAAGTGAACAGAACATACAATCATAATCTCCTAAAATATAGCACAATGTTGATATGAAATGTAGTACTTAAACACCACTGTACTGCATAAAATTATTATGGTTATATTGATTAATCTAGTACAGAGCTATTGCAGTTCACAGGTTCATATAGAAGTACTAGGCAAAATGTTTGCAAACCATTTCAAGCCTTGTCAAAACCTCTATTCAAAATTTCACCCTAGCCTTAAAGAGGGCAAGACAAAATAAAACTGGAAAGAATTTGAGGTGGCCAATCCAATTATAAAAGTTTACCTTGAAAGTGGCAAGGGTGCTGCACTGCTTGATATGTAGTGGAAGCTTGACCCAGAGATGAGTGATACATTGTTGTTCTTGTCTTTTCGGCTTTTCCCAGTTAGGGGTCACCACAGCGGAACTCCGGTCCACTCATGATTGGCAGTAGATTTTAACGAACGCCGAGGTGCCAGCTCAATGTTCAACCTTCAATGAAGGCACTCCCATTTACGCATGTCTTTCGAATGCCCACCCAACCATGGGGAGGACATGCAGACTCCACACAGAAAGCACTCCCTGCTCTCCAGCTAAGAATCAAATGGGAGAACCTCTTGCTGTGAGGCAACAATGCTACCACTGTACCACCGCGGATATACACTGAGATATGATTTTATCATGTCAATATCTCTTATTTATTGTCTGAGACCTCCACAAGAACAGATTTGGGTTAGCATTTGATGGATTACAATGTGGAAGTAATGTTTTCTTGGATGTGGACCTAAGAGAGGACAAAGGGTGTATCTGACCTGGAATTCAGAATTGGAATTCACAGGAAATTTAATAACATTAACCATTATTTGGATGGGAGAAGCTGTTACCCACCCCACTTAATTAGAGCACTACCATATAATGAGTTATTGCGTATTAAAATGTTCAGTAAATGGGGATACGACACCCATTTTATACAGATGACAATCAACTGTCTAGATCAGTATTTGGGTTTTCGATTCTCTGTTAGAAATAATGAGAGACTGGTCAGAAGTGTAGGTAATGAAACTGGTCAAAAAATATTTTTTGTAACTATATATGTTTACAGAGATGGTGATTGAGATTATGTTTTACTGGAACTTTCTGTTGCAAGGTAAGTATTTATAGGAATACTTGCCTCAAAGACCTATAGTTTCCTACAAGGAGGGCAGAAGTGTTAAAGACATGATTGTTCATGTGCAGTTTGCTTTTCCAATACAAACACTGGGAGTACAAAAATGTAAAATGTGAATGTAATTTATTTTATGTGGGTGAAACAAAACGTAGTTTTAGAGTTAGATATCAAGAACATTTTAGATATTAAGAATATTGACTTGTCATCATGGGGATAGTAACAACTTGAAAGGCACTATTTTAGAAAGGGTAAAAATTGCTCCTGGTATGTCTTTAAAAAATAAGCTCCTTCAAAAAGAGGGAAGTTTTTATTTTAAAAGTTAGCACCTTGTCTCCAAGAGGGCTCAGCAAGGAACTAAACTAGAAATGGTTGCTGTAATTGTTTAATTGTTTTAATTAATTTATAACTGATATAAATAGATGTATTGTGGGTATGTGTTTTTATACTCTATCAAAGGTTGTTTGTCCAATGCGTTAGAGGAGTGTTATTTTTTTATTAAAAAGTTTGGATCTATTGGCATTGTTGTCTTTTATATTTATTTTGTTTTTTCTTGTTGGTGAATATCTCTTATCTGCTGATGAAGGTTTAATTATTTTAACAAAATATTTGATGTACCATTAGTTCTGTGAAGGAATAGGAGATCAAATAGGGTTGGATCTTTCATAGCATCAAAGGCTAGACACAGATCTCCATGCAGGAGTCTTTAAAAGACTGAGTTCAGAGAAAGGGCTGAAAGACTGTCCTGATAACTAAGATTTTTGAGGCCACTGATCTTTATAGTTATTAACCTCCGAGGTCTCTCAAGTTATGTGATATGTTTAAATAAATGCATGCCAAAAGGTGAATTAAATTCAATAATGAATCTGATGAGATACGAGTAAAGGGGAATTAGGACATATTTGGATCTAGTGGAGATGCCTTTGAAAATTAGATAGGCCAGATAAAAGGCTTTCCAAACCATGATGAGGAAATGATACCCAGATCCCTTACAACAGTGTCTGACTGGAACGGTACATCTCCTATGTGGTAAGTGAAACCGTTTTGTTTACCAAAATGAACTATGTTATAGTTCTTACATTTAATTTAATACCATTGTCCTTGCACCATTTGTCAGCATGGTCGAAGCCATATTGGAACAATTGTGAATCAGTTCAAGATTGAACAGCAGCATCCAATTTATAGTCATCCTGAAACGTAGTTTAACAAAGGCCAGAAGTGCTGGCTTGAAGGTCTAAGAAATATATGTCAGATAGAAAAAACGCAAAACTGAGCCCTGTGGTATACCACTGGTACCTGCTATGCTTTCAGAAATGACACCTGCTACTCTAACCATGTGGATTTTTTCAGATACCCAAGTTAGCTATCCATAGAACAATATAAGGATTTTTATTCAGATTTACAAGTCTATCATTAATGCTTGACTGGGGAATCCTGTCAAAGGCCTTAGCCAGGTGTAGATATGCTGTTTACAGTGCATAACCATTATTCCCTGCTACAGTTACTTTTTCAAAGAAATGAATGAGGTTAAAGAGGCAGGACCTTCCATAAAGCCAAAATTATATGGGCGCAGGGTGGAGAGGTCTTCAATGTCCTGATTAATTAAGTCTGAGATAATGTGCATATGTGAAGCTAGAGAGACTAATGGGTCTATAGTTATCGTGGCATGTGGTTGGGCCACCCTTCTATAATGGCATTACAATAGTTTTTTTACAGGCTTCAGGAATGTAACAAGTGGAGAGGCTTAGATTAAAGAGTTTAAGTGGGGGTTCAGAAAAGCCATATTTGGCTCTGATAATCAGGAAATCTGTCATGATGTCAGAGCCCAAGGATGAAGTATTCTTAGTTTTTGAGGGGGCTGTGAGGAATTGTTCCATAGTAATTAAAGGGGGGTGGCTACGATTGTGGTACCTGTGGGATAGCATGCACTAAGGTCTCTCAGCAACAAGTACTGTTATGACTCTGTCTTAGTTCATGTCGGTGTCAATGACCTGAGATGTACCTCACTGGACTATGTGGAGAGAGAAATGGTCAAGCTCTCTGAGTATGTGTCCCAAGCAGGTATGTTCCTAGCCTTGAACAGAATACTACCCTCACCTAGAATGGTGCCACAGTATAAACCAAAGTTACTAATTTCAATAATTGGATTAGGTTTTGGTGTCATTCCAAGGGGATTCATTTCCTGTCTGGCTGGAAAACCATGGGCGACAAACCTCGCTGCTTTGCCAGAGACGGTTTGCACTGGGCACCCCTGGCCTGCTGGCAGACTCTTGCCTCCCCATAGTGCCTTTTTAGGCAAGGTGTCAAAACCAACATTACCAATGTAAAATTAACCAATCAGAGCAAAATAAGGGTCATGCTGCTAAATGCTAGGAACTTAAACCAAAATCTGCACTCCCTGAAAGCACTTCTATCATTAAAAGATGTGGACATATGTGCAGTCACAGAAAACTGACTTAAGGCCTGAGAGAGTACCCCAGTCCTGAAAGGTTACAATGCCTTCCACACTTTTAGATGGAAAAATGAACATCTGAAAAACAAAGGAGGCGGTGTTTCAATCTATATTAAAGATAAATTCACCTCCCTTCTAGTTAGACTGGACAACTCCATGGAGACTACAGGTCCAGGTTATGGTGGGTAAGACCCTCATTCAGGTCCTAGCCAGTTATAGATCCCCTTCCATAGGTCACAACACCCACAAAGCCTACTTAACCAAACTGAAGACAATCCAAATTTTACCAAACACACTGGTTATGAGGAATTTCAATTATCCCATCATCTGGGAAACCAACTCTAGCCCAAACTTGCTAGTACAAATGTTCCTTGAGTTTGTGAATTCAAATGCCCTGGAGAAATTGTCAATACCCCAACAAGAGGAACAAACAATCTAGATCTGGTCCTTACCAACATGTCAAACAGGTGCACTGCTGTAGCTTTTGGACCCTCAGTTAAAAATGACCAAAATATCAGTCACCTTCGAACTGACATTAACACCAGAAATCATAAAGGGTGAAATTAGACTAAAAAACTTCACCAAGGCACACTATACCCTCCTAGGTGAAGGTATAAATGCATTCCAAGCCCCATCCCAAGCTGAAAGTGTTAACTATGCCAGAGTTTACACTAATGCCCTGTACAATCATGTGCATAAGTGTATAAACTCAGCTGTACCAGATAGAATCAAAGCCAGAGCCCCAAGTAAAATCAAGCTGCTATGGTGGACTTTCAGCATCAACAGACTCTACAATAAATGCAGAAAGTTGCTGCCCAAGAAAGCAAAGACAAGGACCCAACAATGGAAAAGCACCCTCCTCAGCCTTACCAGGCAAATAAGACACATTGTCAAATCCTCTAAGAGCTCCTTTCAGGAAACCTAGCAAGTACTGCCCAGGATAACCATAAGGCCTTTTACAGCTATGTATGTAACCTAAAGGGTAGGACCCAAGCATGTGCATAACTGGTGGTCAATGGTATCACACACACTGACCCCACAGAGATAGTGAATAGATTTGGTGAAAATTTCAATCCCTTATCCCCTCCTAACTTATGACAAATCCTGCCCCAAACTCCCCTCCCACCTTACATATCCGAATAACAGGTCTTCAAAGCCCTGTCCAAGGATAAAGAACATGGCCTCTATAGGACCAGATGAAATCTCAGGCTGTCTTCTAAACAGGCTAAAACATGAACTAGCATCACCATTAAGTAACCTTTTAAATTATAGCCTAACCACAGACTTTGTTCCTGCAGAATGGAGAACAGCTACAGTTATTTCCCTCCACAAAGGTGGCCTAGCAACACACCCAGTAAATTACAGACCCATAAGCCTGACCAGCCTCATCTGTAAGACCATGGAATGTATTATGGACCACATAAATAAAGACATAGGTGACCTTCAAACCCTGGATCCTACCCAGTTCGGCTTTGTAAAGGGCAGCCAATCCTGCCTATTAAATCTGGAGGATTTCTTTGAAAGTGTGACCCAGGCCATCAATGAGGCAAATGTATGCACACAGCATACCTTGACTTGGCAAAAGATAACGCAAACAAAACAACAATAAACTGAATAAATAAAATAAGAAAGAGCAATATGGCTTACAGACAGAAACCTTTATTAAGTGTTTCCGTCATCTGTCAGCATTGACTTCTTCAGAATACAAAAAAGCACACCGTTAAATATGCACACTTGTTAAATATGCACTTTTGTCACATGACTTACACTAATTAAACAATTAATTAATTTTAAAAGGTGTATGTTCATATTGTTTAAAAAACTGAAATTAATGATAAATTCCATATAATACTAGCAGCAGGAAAAACATAATGTTATATACATAACATTGAAAGCAGCTTTTGGAACAGACAGAGCTGCATTGTATCCTTGACAAATACTGATAATCCCCAATAACTTCCAGTAGGTTTGAAGATATGCCTGGCAGTATACCCAGGATTTTGGCGAATGCTTGCTTTCTTTTAAACTAAGTTTCTTTAACTATATGCATATGAATGAGTTTGAATTGCAGGAAAACCTCAAGTTTGGACATTTTAATTTTAAGGCTCCTGGCATTGGAGTAGAGCTTCATTAATGTGTTCCAAATTATAATTTACTAGACTGGAATGTCCATCAGATGGATGCTGTCCAAAAAAAATCACTATGGGGACATTAAAGGTTTTAGCCAGAATGTGAAAGCCTAGGTAAGAGAGCTGAAGGCCAATCCTAGCAAATCAGGAAGACTTTTAAGAACGTTGTTTTAGAAAGGTCATAGCATTAGAAGAAATAGTAAACTAGTAAACTGTACAAGACATAGAATTCTATCAGTTTGGTGTTCTGATTCACAATCTTCTCAATGTTCACACCCAGACTGACATACAGTTCAAAATGCACCTAGACAAACTGGTATTGCAAAACTTGATTTCCTCTAAATTTGTCCAGAAGACTTTTTTTCTTTGCATTTTTTTCTTTCTCACTACTATTTTAGTTTCGTGATCTGCAAAGAAATTTGTTATGCCATTTATAAAATACATATGATCTACAGGAAGCAAATCAGTTATGAATACATATTTCAAATATTTATCTTTTTTCTCTATACAAAATGTATAGGTATAACATTAACAAACTATTTTAATACAGATACAAAATACTCCAGGCATATCACTTAAGCCAGTGTTCTTGCTGAATGTATCAGAAATATTTTGCAACAATTGTTAGCTGCACCGGGGAAAAAAGCAATAAGAAAAAGCTGCTCAAGCAGAACAGGCCACAGATGCATGCCGTATAATGAGTCTCAGGTTTTGAAACATTATTAAGCAGCTGTTTCATGGAGCTGTTAATATATTTATTCAAGCACAAAGTAATACTGTATTATAACAACTGAGAACAATTGGCTGAGCAAAAATATTCTCTGTGGTCACCACTTGTTTATCAAAATAAAAAAAATGTTAATATAATAAGAGTTTGGACAAGTTATAAAACACAGACAACAATATCCATATATTTCACGGGGTTGCATTTAAAAGGTTAAACTTTAAAAACGTGGAAGGTTTGCAGTGTGTGACCTGAATGTCGAAAGTGCTTAATATCAAATGCATGGGTTTTTAAGGTGAGTGAGTGAGTGACACTGTGTGTTTGCAGATTACGGAAGTATGTGAATGAGTGCCTATCCGTTACCATTAGATAAGGAACTAGCATATGAGAGTTTTGTGTTTGTCTGTGTGTGAATTTCAAGGTTAGGATAGGGGTTAAGTTAGGTGATAATTGTGTGTCTGTGCATGTGTGCACAAGTTTTGTATGTACTACATGTGTTAGGTGTCATGCACAGTAATAATGTTACAGAAAGGATTCTGCTAAAGTCAGAAATACGGTTGGAAATACAATTAGGATTATGGACAGCAGGTATTTGTAAGGTGGAACAGGGTGGGTGAAGCCACGCTGCCCACTTTAGTTATATCTGCTAACCGTAACCCTGCTCTTGCCCTGAATCGCAGTCCTAGACCAGAACATAGAAAGAACATTCCTCTAAAACTACTTCTGATAAAGTATGACCAGAGTTAGTAGTAGTGTTAATGGTTTGCAAGGGAACAGCCTGTGCCGCTTGCAAGTTTTAAATGTTTGATGTACTGTGAGCAATGGTACACACACACACACACACACACACACACACACACACACACACACACACACACACACACACACACACACACACACTACTTGTCCCAGAATTGTTAGAATATTGCTGAGCTATCTTTTTATTTTTGTACTGCCCTCATCAATCACAGATGCTTATAGTCAGTCAATATTGCCAGATATTAGACTTTGATTCTTCTTGTTGTTAATAAAGTGCATCATGATGCAAGACCAGTTGCTCTATTAACTTTATTGAGTCAGAGTAATAGTTTAAGTGTTCCTGATTTTGCAGACTACTCCTGATACTCTCTTTTATAGGTACCCTGTCCTTTGTAACCCATGCACTGCTTCAGTCATTGAACAATGCCAGACATTAGGGATTCACACTTCTATATATTGTAAAGAACAAAAAATAAAATATATATATATATATATATATATATATATATATATATATATATATATATATAGATAGATACATAGATAGATATACATGCACTGTAACATGAACCTTTCTCAGTTAGCACACAGCATCAGGATTAAGGACCTGGATGTTTAAGCTGTTTTCTGTACCAAGGATGCAATGTTTGAAACTCCCCTTCTGTTTTACTTAAACTATTTTTTTAATAAGCCTAAGGTTCATCGGAGTTTACTAGGCTAGTGGCCCTAGAGCCCTTACAAGCACAGCCATGCTAATCCTGAGTTTCCTCAAGTGTCCTTGGCTAGATGGACATAATTTGCAGAATGAGTCTATGATCAACACTGACTATCCCTGTCCATGAGGGACATGGGTGCCACCCCCAGAATGAATTTGAGGTCTCCCATCCATTTGTCTAGGTTGCACTTTAATAGGGTCAAAGATGAGCTCTGCTTCATGTGAATCTGAAGTTTATTCTAGAGTAGTGGCTATCTCTGAGAGATATGTCTATCTCTCCAGCGTGTTCTGTTAACATCAGAGGAAAGGTTAAGATCCCTAGAGTGAGTGACTCTTGTGCCACTTGACTTGTGGATGTGCAACATTTCCATCAAGGCAGGGTCAGAGACTGCCCTTTAGGCCAAGCACAAGTCACCTCTCAGCAGCCCATATGATACAGAGAACAGTGAGAGGGCTTTCAGTCTATCCACATAAGTTATGGTTGGGTGGCCCTGTATTTTCTTGGTGAGAAACCTCTGTGGTTTCTCCAGCTGGTGCAGGTGTCTGTTGAGGTACATGGAGAAGGGAGCATTGTACTCTATTAATGGTTTGATGAGGGTTAAGTACAGTGGAAGTATAAATTCCTTAGACCTGGATGTGATACTCTTGGTGGTCAAAGTTCAGATTGCTATCTATCTGTGTTCCCAGATCTCACACCACTGGTTCTGAACTTGTAGGGGGGGGGGGTTGTCAATATTGTAATTAGCAGGGAATTCTGCTTTGACAAAGGGGATAATAATGCAGGTTTTTGCATTTAGGTTTAGAATGTGGCTTGGCACCAGTCATTTGGCTTACCATGTTCGCCGATGATTGCAAATTGGTTGCAATCATTGGAGCTCCCAATGATGTTAACATATTACAGGAGGGGCTAACACAAAGGCCATCTACGTTAGCTTGGACTTCTGAGAAATAGATTCCGAACAGTAAAGGGCCCAGCACAAATCCTTGAAGTACACCACTGGTGATGGGTCTACTGAGAGGTGGAGTCACTAACTTTGACAGTATGTTTTCTGTTGGTGAGCCAAACAGCTTACCCATCTAGTGACTTAAGGGTCCATCCCCAGCTGGGAGAGTTTCTCAGTGATACCTGGGTGGGGATTGTGTCAAAAATCTTGGCTAGCTCAACATAGGTAGTATGCACTATCTTTTCTTCATCCAGGGCTTTGGTGACTTTCTCAAAAAAGTCTACTAGGTTTAATAAGCATGATCTATCCTTAACAAAGCTAAATGGGGTTGGGTCTAGAATTTGAAGGTCACCTATGTCCCTATAGATAAGGTTCACGACAATTTTTCATGACTTTTCAGATGAGGCTGGTTAGACTTATGGTTCTATAGTTCCCAGGGTCAGTTGATAGCACCCCCCTTTGTGCAAGGGGATTACTGTTGCTGTTCTCCACTCTGCTGGAACAAAGCCAGTTCTCAGGCTATGGTTAAAGAAAGTGCCAAGGAGGTCCACTAGGTCCTGTTTTAGATTAGATAATAAGCAACCCGGGATGTTATCTGGTCCTACTAAGGCCATGTTTTTGGCCTTGGAGACCGTGGGTTATGACCTGATCTGTAGCGATACTAGGCAGAGGACTGGTTTCAGGTATGCTTTGGGTATGGCTGAAGGATCAGGGAGGTGAAGTCTGTGCCACATCTGTCAGCTAGCAGGTTGGCAATTCCATCTGGTATAATATGAGTGGTACCATCTATTGCCAATTTGGCACATAGCTGGGCATTCCCTTTCAGATTTGGGACGTACTTAAAAGAATGCCTTATGATTATCATTAGCTGAGGATGCTACTTTATAATTCATAATTAGCTGTAGGTGACTTTACAAGATTTCTGATTTTCTTGTTTAAGCTGTGGAGGGAATTCTTCCTCTGCTAAGCCAGTTGTCTCTTGTTCTTAGACATCAGTTTCTTACTTTTGTTATATCACCCTGTTTATACTTGAGGTGCAACAGGGTGGCTTTTTTTTTTTTTTTGGGAGGACCTGATTTTAAACCAGTCAGGTACAGCTGAGTCTATACAGGGCATTTGTTTACACCTCTGCATAGGAGTCATTGTTGTCTGTAATTGTGGGGGGTATAAAAGTAGGCTGTAGTTTACTTTGAAAACTTTAGTTTTTTTTTTTTTTTTTGCTCCTTTGGTGGTGACAGGTTCAATAGTTACTTCAAATGAGACTGGTTTATGGTCCAACCTTACCAGGGAGGGCATTACACAGGGGGGAGTGCTGTGACCCCCATGTTTGTGAGTACCATGTCTAGGACATTTGAGCCCCTTGTGGGGGTGCAGACTGTGTGTCAATACAAATGCTCTGGAACAAAGTCCAGGAGCCTCTGAGTGAGCATGTTCATGCTCATGTATGTCACCCAGTCAATGGAAAGATAGTTGAAATCTCTCATGACTAAGGTGTTGAGCTGTATGGTGAGTGACTCCAATAAGTCCAGGTAGGCAGTGTGCTTATCTTGGTTCATGGTGAGGGACCTATAGCTAGCAATGATGTGGTAGGGTATTTTGCCTATAGTTAACTGGGCATTGAGCAGTTTGAGAGAGTTGTACTGTTTGACCAGTCTCGAGGTGTATGTGCCTTTAATGAAGATGGATACACCTCCAGTTTTGGTTCTTTTACACTCAGTTTAAGGTCTGCACTTGTGGAGGGCATTGCATCCTTTCACAGCCAAGGTGCTCTCAGCTGCCTTGAGCCATGATTAAGTGAATGCAGAGATGTCAGCATCTTCCAAGGTGAGGAGTGCTTCCAGGGAGAGTAGCTTCATGTTTAGTCTCCTGACATTATGCAACAGAAGCTTGAGTTTGTCTCAAGTGGATTTTGTTATGTCATAAATTTTGTTGTTTTGACATTGCCTAAAAAAGGCACTATGGGTTGAGGCAAGTGCTTTTGCCAGTGTCTAAAAGCCTAGAGGAGACAGGTGCAGACCATCTATGGCAAAGCAGTGTGGACTGTCGACCATGTCTTGCCAGGTTGACAGATACATGATCCCTCTGGACTGACACCACAAGCTACACCAATTGTTGAAGTCAATCATTTTTTGTCTATATTGTGGCATCATGCTGGGTGAAGGTAGAGTGCTGCTTAGGGCTAGGGCCATACCTGCCTGGGACATATAATCTGTGAGTTCAGTCATATCTTTCTTCATATAGTCCAGAGAGGTATGTCTCAAGCCATTCACCCCAACATGGACTACGACAGAGACATAACAGTACTTCTTGAGTGACTTGAGTGCATGTGTGATTTCATGGATCCTGGCACCTGACAGACAGCAGACCATGACCTTCTCCTTGTCCAGCCTGGTGCAGGGGACATCTGTGGGTCTCACTATGGAGTTGTCTATGACCAAGACTTTAGGTTTTGAGGTGTTTTGACAAAGGGGCTTATTTGTAGAGGCACTGGTATATGTGTTGTTATGTGTATTTGTTTCTATTTGCATAGCAGTGTGTGCAAGTAGTTTAGGGTTGGGAGGTCTCTGATCTTTGGGTAGGCTTCTAGTGAGTACATGTATGTATCTGGGTTTGTATGTTATGACCTTATTTGGTGTGAGACGTGAAGTGTGTGTGCTGACAACTTGTTTGATGTCTGGTTTGTTGTTACATGGGACTCCAGTTTCATAGTGCAATTACATCTCTCACATAGGGTATTTGATCGTTTTAGGAGTAAATGGTTGTCAGTATACATGAGGCAATTACTACATTACTTCAGGATGCCCATGTCAATCACGCTGGCTGGTGAAATGATGGTAAACTGCCCTTCCATTATAGTAGGTTTTTACCTTATGTACTATTAGGGGAAGGGAGTGGGCTAGTTTGACCAGTTTTTGCACTAGGACTAGCAAAGGTGCTTCTTCTATTGAAGGCTATGGACGATAAGTGTGGCAACACTGCTCAGTGCGCAACTGAGTTGCCCATAGTGCAGTACAGAAGCTTGGGAGGGTTCCACTGACAGACATCTCGGAAAAATTTGACTTTCAAGGCCTTTCGTCTATACAGGGCACCACTGACCCATGTTGCATGATGCACTGCAATGTGCAAACAAGCAGCTTAAATACAGGTGAAATTATAACACTTTTATGGTGATCTACCTATTGGAAAGCAAACAATGAACCTTCCTCCAGCAACAAGGCTGGAACCACACTCTTCTGCATACATTCTTCCTCCTAATGTAAAAGCACAGCAAAGGAGTGCCCAGAGTAAATGCTACCACAAACAACCTTAAAAGGTGTGAAATGCTACCACAAACAAACTTAAAGATATGGATACAGCAGTGTACTTTAAACAGCTTATAAGTGTGATTATTCAATAAAAGTACTTCGCTTTAAATAAATGAGGCAAGCACCACTCAATTGTATAGAATTTATAAAGGCACTAAAACAAGATATGGTGATTAATAAGCCCTTCAGTCAATAAAACTACATTCAGAAATATCAAGTGTTTCCCAACCTAAACAGACCAGGCTATCTCCCAGTGCACTAGATGGAAAATCCACTGACCACTTTTGATGTAAAAACAAGTGTTTTGTTGTTTTATGCAACAGCTAGTTAGATAATGAAGTCAGATCAAGTAGAACAGACAATGAGAGTCAAAAAGCACTTTTTCAATATAAGCAAAAGGGAAGGCAAATAAATAATTCAAGCTATCAAAAGCAGTATAGGAAAGAAGGACCTTATTAAGCTCAGTTTACAGTAGAGGTGGGCAGCTTAAAATCACCAAGTTTAAGAAGCAGATCAATAAAGGGGAGGCTGGGTGGGAAAACCCAGCAAAGAATCACCAGCAGTGCTTTATCTTATGCAGGCTTGAAATCCTTTCAGACAAAGACAAAGGCTCAGAATTTCACTGAGTATTTAAGAATGACTGAAAAGACAATGTAATCAATGAAACAATATGTTAAGAGCATTCCTAGTGTTTAGGTGCAGAGGACTATAGCTCCATGTCTTTCATGCTAAAAAAATGTGTTCTAAGTGCCTTTAGGCATGATATAAGAGTATCTCTGCTTATTGTTTTTGACCCTCCAATATTGCAGGCTTTGCTCATTAGACTAGGGGAGTGTCGAGATATGGCAGTCCCCCCAATACACACACACACATAAACATGCACCTGAGGACAAGGGAGTCACACACACACACACACACACACACACACACACACACACACACACACACACACACACTACCACCACCATTAGCTTGCCACTAAACGTCATGGCATTTATCTCAAATGCAATCTCACCATTGAAAATAATGAATGAACTTAAATCTTTCTCTGCCTTCATTAACATGGTCTGTCAAGGTAACTTACACAGCTGAGTGACTCTCTGAATCACTTGGCTGTGTAACTGTCATATGACAGTCTTTTCCATGGGATAGCACATGACAAACTGATAATGGTCACTCTCTCGGAATGCCTTACTGGCATTTGCTGTAGGCCACAGAGACATTCCACTGTAGTGCTGTACCATTTTGTGGTACAGCACTGTGGTATGGCTGCCTCTGAATCAGAATGGTTACTGCAAGTGGTAAAATGGGAATACCTTTCATGGCAACCTTTCTGAACTCTGCTCTATAAATCCTGTAATTGATCTCTCATATATCCTTCTTTTTTCCAATATCATTTGTCAAGTTATGTACATGTATGTGATATATAGTGCACTTTCTGAACATAAATTAGGGGGGTCACCACATATAACAATTTATATTGTATCTATTCTTCTAGTGTGCATTTTATCTGATTAACCATATAGAATTATACTGACTGGCTACAAATATAAGCTATATGGTAAAATGGTTAGGTTTGCTAGGTAATAATGCTGCAAGCCATCTTGTTTTCCAAGGAAATTATTTATTATCCAGCTAGAATTTCTCAGCCCAAACTGTTCCTTTTATTGACTACTTTCATTTGCAAAGATATTTTATGTTAACAATCCACATATAGTAAAGTACTGATGAAATAAATATAAACACTAACTAATAAACTATTTACAGCAAACTATTTATAATTATCTATTGCCATGGTGCATTCTAAACAACATGCAATGCAAATAAAACTAAGCTATGTTTAAGTTAAGTTAATGGCTCGGAAGAATAAGAAATGTAAAATGATAGAGTGCCAAGAAAAAGTGTAAAATCATGCTAGAAGGGAACTAGGTTAGCAGAGGGAAGCTATTATATATGCATTACCTTCTAGGAAATAAATTAAAAAACTTTTTTCACATAGATCACAATATGTTGGGAAAATATGTATAACTTTTAAAAAATCTAGAATTTATCTTCAGCAATTGATGAGAAAAGAGACTTGGTTATTGTTTTGTAGTATAATTTGCTAGGCTTTGATACACTTAGAAGCTTTCTTTTTAAAGCAAGACCAGTTTAAATGCTTTAGGTCAAGCCATTTCTGAGAAATGTAATGTTTAGCCAATGTGAGTAAAGATACTAGGATATGTAGATCTTCGGAATGTGTGTTTTTTTCTTTTCTTTTTTTTTTTGGGGGGGTGGATATTAAAGTTCCAAGAAAAAATGTTCTTATGGTATCCAGACTTTAAACTCTACTTAAGAGAGTTCTGGACCTGTTGTGAATATCTGCATTTCCGAAATATATGTTATAAATCTGATTCGGTGGAATCAAGCATTGCAAGAAGGTGAGAGGTTAGGGCAAAAGCTGGCTAACTTAGATGGGTCATGTACACATTGTTTAAAATCATAAATTCTGTGCAATATACTTTTCTTAGAAGTATCATTTTAACATTTAAGCATACTGATTAATTTATTCTAGCAGGATAAGTTGGCAAGTCTGTTTTTAAACCAGTACAAAGAAAAGACAAATGATTCACTGCATTTAACTTTGTAAAGGTGTATATGAGTTTGTTATAGCTTTACATGATAGTAAAAAATTCCATAGTTAAGTAAAGACTTGAATTTCACTCTTGTTTTACTGGCAGTCTTTAAATGTGCATTGTATTAAATAATTAATTTGATTTAAAATTGGACCATAGTCTTAGATTTAATTTAATTGTAATTTTTTGACTGATGATTGTAATGCAATAACACTTTAATTAACTTGGCTTTGATCAATGAAAAAGTGAAGAGATCCAACAACTGATTATTTAGCTTACAGCTGGGGTTTGGTTGAGTTGGAATAGTTCTTACATTTTACTTAAATTCATAATATTAAATAACTTATAAAATAATTGTATTCTATCTAAGAAAATGTGTGCATCTTAAGTTGTCTGATACTGTTTTGTTTAAAAACAGGAGGGCTACGGAGCAGTTTAAATTGGTGTTGACAGATTTATTCTGTATTAGGCACCAAGGCATTGAGTCTGGATACTTACTGGCCATTTTCAATAGTCTATTAGCATTCATACTATATAATAAAAATAATAATACAGAAAAAAATCCAGAAGATCCATTCCCTCATGTTCTTTAGATATAAATAGCTTATTACAAAATAAAAAACTTTATTTAAAACTGATGCAAGCTCAAACTGTTGCTAAGTAAGTAAAAAAAAAACACCCATGAAAATGCAGGTGCAACATAATTTCATCCAGGAATGACATGCTGAAAGTTTACAAGCAAGTACAGTAGAGAGACAATTATCCGAACTGATGGGAATCTAGGGTAGTTTGGATAATCAAGCATATAGTTGTACCGGATAAAAAACTTCTAAAATCTTGCTTTTACTGCACACAGGAATACTTTTCAACCATTCAGCAATTACAGTGGACAATAAAGAACATTTTTTACACACAAGCTGGCTACAAGCTCAAAAAACATCCTCAAGCAAATACGTATAATGTTTACATATTCAGACTTTAGGATTTTTTCTACCCCAGCACTTTGGAAGGCTGGTTTAGATAACTGACGTTTCATATACTCGAGACTCTACTGTAGCATGCTGTACATAGCAATGTCAAAACACTGGCAGGAATCAGCAGTACATGACCTGTAGCTATGTTTATATGAATTTTTGTTACTTTAAATAGTATGGAAATGGAGGCAGAGGAAGTAGAAATAAGGGTACACTTAGAAGAGAAACACAGGGAAAGCAAGAATGGAAGTGGGAAGGGGAGGAAGGGTACACGTTTTTAAGGGACAAGCACCTATTTTTTTCTTTCAGAGAAAGAAGGATGGAGAATGACTTAAGGGCAAGACAGGGGAATGGAAAGTTAGTAGAGGGCTGGAAGCATGGGCGCTCTAACAAACATAACACATAGACAAGACTAAGAGGAGACATGCTGACACTAGGGGCCGACAGTGGAATCACACACATAAATACAAAGGAAGGATGTTGATGATTGGAGGGATTGTACAACAAAACAAGGGAGGAAGGGGATGCATAAGGAAGGATGGGGACACCATGATGACATGCACTCCACACTGTAATGAGGAGTGTTACCTTCACTGAATGTCTACTACCATGGCAGAGTGATTGGGGTAACAGAGGTTGTAAGCTATATCCCACAAGATTTATGACTGATCTGTGTGTTGTCACAGTACACTCATACCTATAAGTAAAGGAATGAGTGTTCAACCTACTGCCTACCATTATGACAGTACTGTGAGATGCTGTACTGGGTGATAATATAAACAGAGGCTGCTACAGTACTGCTTGTGTAATGGGCAGGGGGAATATGTAATGTGTATATTACTTAGCAGATGAAGTATAACTATAACTTGCTATTACACCTTGAGTACTGTGAAAGTTGCTGTGATTGTTGAACTATGGACCATGTTTGCTAGGGGGGTTCCACTATTCACATGTTATAAGGTAAAGCATACTGTGCAGAAGTTTACGTTCTAAATGCTCGATAGTCACCCTCCAACTCACATGCATCATAGAAGTTGTGGAAGTATCTCAGGTATTACTAAATTGGTCTGGAGTGAACACTTAAAGGGAGTTATGTGTCTGTTAGTCTGTGTATTCCATACCATCTTCCATGCACACAACTAATTGGACTCAGTAAGGAATCGATCTAGGAGATGTTCTCTCCATTGCTTGTGTAACACTTAAGATAATCAGCAGTGTCATAGTATGACAGACATTTTATGTCAGGTTAGTGCTACTTCCATTTGTGGTTTTGGGGGGCAGGAGTGTGTATTTATAGTATGAGGCAATTGCATTAGTAGCCTGCAGGATGCCTGCGTTAGATCCATGTTGACTTGTAGGATACATACATATATCATATAATGCCCTATCTTGGTGAATGGAAAGCTTGCCTGCAACAATTGCATTAAGATTTTGTTGTGGGTCTGTGTCATGCATGCAGGGTGCATTGATATGCCAGTACATACTGTTGAAATCCTCCAAAGACTGAATGGTGGCGATATTTTGGACTTTGTGGCCTACAGATGTCACATTCAGTCCCACAAACAGGTACATGTGCACCCTGTGTCCTTGTCCAGGATACTTGGTCACGCCTGCACCACGCATATAATCCACCATGACACTGCACTCATCCCACTTTCCCAAGGCTCACAGATTTCGAAGTGGGTAGAAACCCTTACATATTTCAACTGCACATGGATTTTGCCCCCTCTACCCCACTGATTATGTAGCCGTGTAGGGTTATGTTAGAAATGACAGGTGTATTTCTTTATAATTTCATATTGTCATGCCACAATAGGAAGCAAAGAAAGTTCTTCCATGCAAAGAATGAGACCCTGCTTCAGGCATTCTCCACAGCTGATGGATGGTTTCCCATGAAAAATCTAACCAAGCCTTCTGCAATAGTGCCTAATGGGATGGGATAGCTGAAATAAACATTGTCAGAGGCCAAAATCAAAAATACAATCAGGTCAGATGATGACCCACTGACAGGATCAGTGTTGTAAGAACTCGGGCAGCCTGCCTTTCATAATTGCACTGGGCCGCAGGAGGGGTTATGCCCATTAAACTGTCATGGACAGAGAAGAAAGAGTTCCCACAATCTCTGCATCGGGTTCAGACAGTTCTGACATCAATGGTTACATGACAGACATAAGAACAGAGTTTAGCAGGGCATCATGCATATATGTTAATAACACAGATGGGTACTTCTTAATATGGATTATATCTGCCAAAGTAACTGACTGTGTTGGGAGATAAAACATACAAATATGACTTCTTTCTTTTACAGGGACATCAGAGGTTAATTTGCAGTGAGCACCTACCCAAGGTGTATTATGTATTATTTTCTTGCACCGCTCGGTTAAGACATAGTATTATATACACAGTGCTGCAAGTTGTGGCGAAAGATTCTTAGTCTTGCTTTTACATGTGCTGTTATGAGGGTATTCCACCATGGATGCCCACCTCATGACAGGAAACTATTTAACTCTGATGATGATGATGACAACCATGTCCTGGTATAGTCAGTGGCAGACAGAACCACGTAATGGAATTGTCAATGGTAGACTCAGGCAATGTGATGGACAAATCCCTACAACATTCTAGGGATGTGGCTTCTGTGCAGCCAAGCCCACAAACCAAAAATGACACCATGGACAGGAAGGCATAGATATATTTGCCATGGAGTGATGTCATCATCAGTGACAGTCACCCTTGGTTGTTGCAATATCCATATTGCATGAGCATGACATCATTAAATGGTCCGCCAGTTGATCCACACAAATGAAGCTGTCTACTTCCTATGCTAAGTTTGTCCATAACTGCTATCCAGTGTTTGGCCTGGGCCATAATACAAGGACAGGCAGACACCATCAAAGGCATGCTGTAATAGTTGGGCTACTACATAGTCTATCTGATGACCACAGGGAGTGTATATCCCAGATGTACAACATCATGGATATGGGGCAGAAGGACCATATATTTAATAGGTGTCAATGTGCGACCACACAAATCACAGCCAACACAATTCCCATGGCCAGTCCACCTCTGCCTCTGGTGGGGAGGTCTACCTTGGGAGGGGGAAGGCACAGTCTCACAAGGGATAGGGAAGGCATAGTCTCAGACTTGCAGTGTCACTACCTGTACATCACCACCTAGTGTTAGGGGTGCTATGGGGTGGCATGGATGTAAATGAGAATAAGGAGATCATGTCCACCCAAAGCATTTACTGACATTCACTGTCACAGAGCACTCCTTCCTCTAAGAATGGGAGGTGGTATGACTATAACCTTCTGAGGAGAGGTGAGCCTGTAGACAGTGATGTGCATGGCCAGAAAATACATCTCCTGTCCTCCAGATCCTAGTACAGTGTTGCATCATCTGTCGAGGCTGTGTCCTAACAAACATATGCACAGATACCTGCAGTACATGCCACCACACACACTCAACAATGGAGACAACATCCAGCTCTTCCCACTCTACCAGCCATGCCAGAGACACAGGCACACAATGCAGTAATGCTCAGCCCCATACCTAAATACATTTTGCCCATTGTTGTGCACTTCCCACATGTGCATATCATAATAATGGTGCTCTGCCTTCAGTATACTGTTACTTTAGTAGTCCATGTCTGACGTACAGTGTGGACAGCCTATGCCTAGTACAGTACAGCCAGGGTGAACACTTGCATTCATCATTTTAAATTGTATGTACAATGTTCTAATCTGACTCACAGTTATAAATCAGATGCAGTTTCTTAACCAGTCTGGTACAGCCTTCCACTGTAGCTGTCTCCACATTAGGCACTTCCTCTGCTCCTGAGTCTGGTGCTTCCTTTTCTTTCTCCTCCTCCTGGATATCCCTGCCCTACTGTAAATGTTTTTGCACCAGGATGTATGTAACATTGCACAGTATGCACAGATTTTACGGCATACTTCAGTTGTTATACTGCAGTGGACCACCAGGTACATACAGATAGCAGATGCAGGCCTTAAAACAGGCCAAACACGTTTGACAGTGACCCAGGTCTGTAAAAAGACAGTGTTGTAGCCATTCTCTGCCATGGTCTGGGGGTTTTTAATGGCTCAAAGGCATATCCAGCCTCATCAGTAAGATGGCCCTGTGGAAAATCACCCCACCAAAGCCAATGGTATATGCCACATGTGAATAATTTGTGGGAATCATGGGCACTGCAATAAAGACCCTACCTGGGGAGCACCATCAGATATTGGATACCCCTACCTATCAACTGCCAGGTGATCTGTAATCCATGGTGTATAATAAACAATGTGTCTGCAAGCCATCCAGGGAAAGTGGGTACAGTCTATGGCTCCTACTACCACTACAAAATGGATGCCATGAAAAGTCTGCATGGTAATGCCTCGATTCTCAGTTGTAAGTGGAATGCACATATTTCCCCCACATGCTATAGCACTACTTAAAGGAACCACTGGACTGTCCTTGAGGTAGAAACCTGCTACCCCCCCCCCCACTTCGGTTGATGAAATGTCCTTGAAGTTAGTATTCTAAAAGCCACACAAACCTTGGTATCCACAAGGGATAAGTATATCATGCATCACTGGGCCTACATATGAGACAGTGACACTTCTTGATTCATCCTACATTATACTTGTATCCACACAGTAGAGCTGCACAATTTCTTTTTCATGGACATCATGATATGCTAGTCTCAAATGGATGGCTTGGTGCTACAGTGTGTAACATTGCCCAACACAGTGAATACTGGAAGTGATAACAGCCTATCATATATCCACATTTACTAGTGTGGTGGCCACCCAGTACATGAGTTCATTGTCTCTCACATAACTTCAAGTTTTTGCTGAAGTCAGTAGATCTGCTCTTAGCATCCATCCACATGGAATATAAATGTTTATGAGTTGATCTGTCATAGTGCCTACCATCACTTGCATTCACAGTTGTCATTATTTTAATAATGTTGCCCATTCTAACTTATTATTCCACTTATTTGCATATTATAAGCTTCAGAATTTCTCAGCTTTCCACAACTATATTCAGTGCATCTTTGAATTACACCTATCCTACCTATGGCAACTTTTCATGCAAAATCATGTATCATTGCACAAGAAGTGTTTCTAAATCCCAGGGAGCAATGCTATATCCACACATATGTGTGACCATCCAACTTTTGGTTGAATTTTCAATATCGCTCTTCGGTCTACCACAATTACTTGGGTTGTGAACGCCAGCTGTTCCGTCATGCTTTTCTACACCTTCTCCACTATAGATAGATATATAGGTAGAGATAGATAGATATATAGGTAGAGATAGATAGGCATTGTTCTAGTAGCTGTGTGTTTGCTTATAAAGTTGAACATTTTTGGAGGTGTAGATACTGAGCTAAGGGACTTTTAGTGCATGCTATTATGTGTGATTGGTAAAAACGGCATAATTTGGTTTCATTTACAATATTTTTATAATTGAATAGTGAGTGAAAGCTGTGTTCCAATGAAGTCTTCTAAAGTATATGGGATGAAGGTGCTTAATCTAATAAAAAGTATTTTCATTCGGATGACCTGTGGCATGTAAGTACAGTATTTTTTTCAGCTTAATCATTTACTCTGTGAGTTTGCTTGGTCTTTTTGGTTTATGCTCTGAGATTTGTGTTTATTCAAATACAAATACTGAAGTACTCTTAATGCCTTTGTTTCTTAAGCCGCTTTGAAATAAATGGCTATATGCCTCTAACGCAGTGATACAGTTTCCTACCTTTGAGACATTAAATAAGCAGAAAGTCAGATTTATGTGTAATTTAATTAAGGGCATGTAACCCAAAAATGACATTTGTGTTCATGCCCTCTCATTATTGCATCACTCCAACCATCTTGCGCTGCATTTAACAAAAATAAATCTCTCTAAATATTATTTCTTTGTAAACTGAATAAATCATACATTATTATAGCAATAACCCATGCCTGGGTGTGGGTAATGCTGGATTTACCCACGGTTGGCATGGTTTGGTCCCGAGGGCCGGACAAAGCCAACCGTAAATCCAGCATTACCACACCAGAAGTGGTTATTGCTATTATAATGACATTATTTAAGAAAAAATAATTACTTTTCTTAAATAATGGCATTGTATAATGCCTCCTTACTGCCCTTCCGCGGCTGTCTGGTATTCCACGGAGTTCTGATGTACTCGCATGCCTCGCAGTACATCAGAGCTGTGCAAAAGCAACGGAGAAAGCAAGATCTCCGTTGCTTTTACTGTTTGCTATGTTAAATGGGTTTAACATAGCGAGACAGCTTTAAAATAGCAACGGAGATCTCAGTTGCTTATTTTAAAGCTGTCTGTATGTTAAACCCATTTAACATAGCGAATTTAAAAAAGCAATGGAGAAAGCAAGATCTCCATTGCTTTTTACACACCATGTCGCTATGTTAAAGGAGTTTAACATAGCGAGACAGCTTTAAAAAAAGCAACAGAGATCTCTGTTGCTTTTTAAACCTGTGTCGCTATGTTAAACTCCTTTAACATAGCGAGACAGTTTTAAAAAGACTTATACTAATGGAAAAAGTCCGGGCGACCAGACCTTTTTCCATTAGTATAAGTCGATTTACAACGTGCACACTGACCAATCAGCGTGCATGTTTTGGAATATTAATGAGGGTTCATGGTATAATTTCAGCTAGAACATTCTAAAGAAATAGAGTTTTTAGAAATAAAAGTAAGTCCATCTGAGAAAGATTGTATGCAGATGCCTGCTGAAGGCATTAGACAATTTAAATACATGTTCTGCCTCAAAAATAATTTCCAAGAGCCAATGGAAAAAAACAATAGAACTGAGGGTAATGAGTTTTGCTGGTATGCATCTGATTTAGTTGCATTAGAACTAATGGAGCTACAGAAAGTTTTTTTTTGTTTTTTTTTACTTGATGCTGGTGAAGTATCTGTTGATTCAGTGCAGGCAGGAGCTTTCTCTTTTTTTCCCATTTTGTCTCTGCTTGATAATAGCTATGCTTGGTAATCTATTGATTTAGCTGCATTATGTGTAAACATACTGCAAAAAGGACTTTCTTTTTCTGACACAACAGTAATGAAGCATCTTTTGATTCATCACACATGGGAGCATCATTTTTCTACTTTCTCTCTTTGTAGTATAGCCAACTGGTGATTAGCTCAAAGGAGGTATTTGATATGCTAAGTCATACCCTCAAACCAAGCAACTAATAAGTGCAACAAAAAACAGCCAATACATATTTAAAATGTCATTTTTATTGCAGAGAAAATAATGAATCAGAAAGCATTAGGACATTTCTTCTGCAAACTGATGGTTATTCCTCAAAAACTAACAACACTAGATCTGCTAGGATGACATATTTGTTTTTCTTAAGAGATATATATTCTGTGAAAAACATGATTGATAATAATAGAGGAACTTGGGTTGGATAATAGTTTATATATGGTTTACCTTCCTAATGTTGCAGTCCACTTCATCGAGTCTGAAAACGGCGTGACCAAAATGTCATAAGTGCAGAAACATGAAGTCTCTGAACATCATCGTTTCTCTCTGGGAGAGTAACCACTTGGCCACCAATGAAAAAAAACACAGCTGGTAGAAAATTACATCCATCGAACCCCCCCTTACTTAAATATACAAAACTCTGAGATTGCATTACAGTGGAGAGACACAAAGATCACCATAGTGGCCAAATGGTTACTTTCCAGGGGAGGAAAGACGATGTTCTGGGACTTCGTGCTTCTGCACTTACGACGTTTTGGTCTCGCCATTTTCAGACTCAATGAAGTGGGCTGTGACATTATGAAGGGGAAACATATATATATTAAACACCTTTACTGAATTAGCACTTCTGACACAGGCAAATTTACATTTATATAAAAGTAATCAAACTGTATTAACAAGTTCACGTTTACAAACATTATACTTCACATATATTTCTATACATCATATAACCTAAGCAACATTACATACATTATTCAATTCCTGCCTTTTTTTTTAACAAGAAACATCTTTATTAAACCATCAGTTATGACATAGGCAATCATACATTTATATAAATGAAAAGAAACCACACCAATACAATCATAGTTGCAAGCATTTAACATCACAAACCATACTGACACACTCCCAGTTGAAAACATGTATCACTTATAATCTTCCTAATAATTTTCAGTCAGACATTAGATATCTCATTTAAGTCCTGTTGTCTTTTAATCCTTATTCCTTCACTGTATGTATTGTTCCCACAATTCCCATTTTTTTCTTATGAAGTTTGCTCCTACCCTTTTCGAAAAATCCAGATTCCAGTTATTTTACCTCTGTTACTATAGTCACGACTTCTAGTATAGTTGGTTTAGATTTAGATTTCTATTTTCTAGTAATTGATTTTTTGGCAGCCACCATAATTAGACACAGCAAGGCCTTACCATGTCTAGACAATTCCAATTCTGTGTCGTAGCTCAGAAATATCATCTCTCTCGTCACGCCAATCTACCCACCTAACATCTCTGACAGTGCAACCAGCAGGGAATCCTAAAAGTCTGCCAACTCACTGCAGTCCCAGAAAATATGTTCGCAATTATCTCTTTCTTCCCTATCACACCACCAACATTTGATTCCTACCTGAGAAAAAGTTCTCTGGAGTCTACTTGGGTATAAAAAACACTTCCACACAAAAATCATAAATCTTCTAGATTTTGTTGCATATTGAGGAGACACGTATATCTTCCCATTGTTTCTTTGTGCATTGCTGATCCAGTCTCTCTTCCCCAATCCTTTCTAAACTCCTCTGATTGATTCCTATAGCTATCATGCAATATTTTATATGCTCTGCTAATTTTTCATTTGTAATGTCAGTTTCTGTTATAGAATAAACTAAAAGCTCTGCCAGTGCTGATCTTTCATTTAGGACCCCCCTATTTGCTTCTCTTTGCCTATACTCTGATATTAATCATTGATAGGGAAGGCAATCTCTAACCTACAGTCCAAAAATATTTTTGTCATTTTGCCCTTCTATTACATTTCCCTCTCTAGTTATTTGTACCCAATACCTTGGGTCCTTTGCCAGTTTTCTCTAATAAATTCTAGCCCCCTCTTGCCTATTGCTTATATCCCTAATTGTAGTCATCCTTATCATCAGAATCTCCATTCTCCATTCCCTTGTTGGCTTAGTTGTTAGGATAGTTTCTGCTACTTTATGGATATAATATTCTGCATGGTTATCGTTATTCTCCTTAAAAGCCTGCATCCAAAATCCCAGTCTTTCCCTATTTCTTGAGCTTTGCCCTGAAACGGGGGGAAGATGAAATAGGATATTAGTATACTAATGGATCTTGGTGAAATAGAAAAATGTATTCTGAAAGATGAGCTAAAATTACAACTAATTTTCAAAGATGTCTGTCAAGAAAGGAACATTTGCATCGAATATATATACTACATACACCTATGTTTACAAAAATGAAATATTCTGACATTCAGCCACAAAACTGGTATGTTGTTGTGTCTTTCGGCTTTTCCTGGTTAGGGGTCGCCACAGTGGAACTCCGGTCCGCTAATGATTGGCAGTAGATTTTTACGTGCTGAGTTGCCAGCCCTGACGCATAACCTTCAACGAAGGTATGCCCATTCACGCATGTCTCCACACAGAAGATGCTTTAGATGAGAATCGAACAGGACAACGTCTTACTGTGAGGCGACAACACTACCGCAGCACCACCACCGCAGTAGCCACAAAACTGGTATATTTTACCATTATTTAGATTATAATTCTGAAATAGAAGTTTATATCATCATAATCATCATCCGTGACCTTTTTCCCCATTTTCTATATGGGGTCAGGGTGTCAGATCAACTGTTACAACTTCTCTAGATTCAGTGACACTCTCATACCTTCATTAACAGACATGGCCGACTGTCACAGGGTTTCTCTCAGATAACCCAACCATCTCTTTGCTGGATGCTCATGTTTCCTCTTGCCTTCACCAAATTGTCTTCTGCTTTCCTGCACAGGTGCCAAAATGTCTCTAATGTTCTCAGTGACCTGGAGATACTTGGTCTTTTGCTTAGATGTTCTCATTTCTTCATCTGTCCCACATTGTGCATCCTACCACCCATCTTAGGCACTTCATCACCATAACCTCTAGCTTCCTCATCTGCTCTGCCTTCTTTGCCTAGGTTTCTCTACCACACAGTTATGTTCTCATCACTGCTTGATGCACCTTAATTTTCATTTTTTCACCATTCTTCGGTCACACACTATAGCTGGCATTCTATGCCAGTTGGCGCAATCCCCCCAATACTCTCATTTAACCTTCATATTCAGACTATTCTTCTCCTCAACTACACCATACAGATACTTGTAGCTGTTAACCTATTCCACTGTTTTCCCTTCTATCTGAATTTTCTGCTTCTTCTGAGTTCTTGATTTGCTGCCAGTGATGACGGTCTTATCTGTAACTCAGTTTCATGTAGTGAACCTTCAGTTTTGTATTCCATTACCCTATCATTTGCTGAAGTTCTTGTTCAGAGACTGCTTGTAATTCCAGATTGTCTCCATGCATAATCTTTGTTGATGCGTCTTCTCTGACCTATTTGCTAATGTAGTCCATCACCACTATGAACCCTAGTGAGCTCAGAGAAAACCCCTGATACAAATTAACTTCCACTAGGAACTCCTCCGTCAGCATCAACACTCTTTGTACTTGTATCAGTGGGATATTGCTCATAGCCTGCACTCATTTAATATGTGTATCAGCAGCTTCCTTGGTTTAACATTAAGTCTGAAGTATTTATGAATTAACATTCTTACTTTATAATGATCATTATTTTTCATGTCTTCAAATCATCACAAGACTGTCCAAATTAGCTTTCTTCGGGCAATGGTGTTATGGTTTCTTCAAGTCCAGGAATTTGCAGTTGGACAACTCTCTCATCTTCAGCATCTTTTCAACTATCTTTCACAAGGCAAACATCGGGTTGGATATGCTGCATCCTGTTCTAAATCTAAACTGCTCATCTCCCATCCTGCTTTCTACTACTCTGTCCATTAATTTATCAGTCTCCATTTCTAGGACTTTCATGCAGTGTGACAGCAGTTTGATACCTCTATACTGCCCACAAGGTGCTTTTTATAGAGCCAGTTGCAATAGTTGCATGGTGTTTTGAATTATGAATGCTGTACGCAAATGCAGAAGCATATTTATGAACACCTTTATACTCGTGGTACCTCTGGGTAATGCACAACCCTGTTAATGTACAAGTTAGGAACACCACCATTTGTTCAGTTTTTAAAAAATCAGGTCCTAGACATTGCTATGAACATTGTGAGAGTCATAAATTTTAAAGTGGTACAATTAAAGGAATGCCACAGGCAGCTTATTGTAAATGTGGCATTACCCCTTGAATATAAGGAAAGTCTGTTAAAAATAAGTCTGCCTGTCATAGTTTCAAGGACTACAACTGTAATCTTTGTAATGGGGAAATAATGTGAAGCAATGTGGGGAAATAAGTCTGTGATATTTCAAAGTGTGGGGTAATAAGAAGTCTGAGAATATGACATTTCAAAGTATTCCCTTTCTCAGAAGTGCAGTGATTTATATACTTAGCAGCAGTGTGGGAAGTGCATTCAACCATAGTGAAGTTTCATGTGATGAAGGTGTATGCAAATATGTTTTATTTCTGCAATAGTAAGTTACAAAACTCATTCTTTAGGACTTAAAGTCATAGGCCAATCCTCATTACATTGGGATTTTCTATTGCAGTTCTTAGAGTTGTAACAGGGAGACAGCCGTTAGCTAACTGGTATCATTTATAATATGTATGTAAGCAGCTTGCTTGGTTTAATATTAAGTCTGATGTACTCATGTATTAGTATTCTTACTCTATAATGGACATTATTTTTCATTTTATAAAAAAAGATGTTAGTGATCATATTTTATAACTCTGAGAACTTCATTATTGTTAATATAGTTTATATCTGGTAGAATGTCTCATCCAGTGAATACCTTATATTTCACAACTGGATTAATGCTTTCATGTTTTATG
This sequence comes from Protopterus annectens, assembly GCF_019279795.1. Classification (NCBI taxonomy): domain Eukaryota; kingdom Metazoa; phylum Chordata; order Ceratodontiformes; family Protopteridae; genus Protopterus; species Protopterus annectens. The sequence goes on from NC_056750.1 coordinate 581,327,275, forward strand.
GTGTATGCAATACCTCTACCTTTAATACAATGCAGAGAGATTACATAGCATCTGACAAGCTCCAGTTAACTTATTTATGAAGTAAGGCTATACAAATCCCACCAATAACTTGTATGCTGTCTTGATAATTGCAATTAATATTTTAAAAAATTCAAGTAGTTCTAATGACTGCGTAGGATTTGAAAGCTAATTAGCTGCTTAAAATATTTCCAGAAGGTTGTGCATAAATGAAATTCACTTAAGAGGGAACACCAAGTCTGTGCTTTTAAAAAAGTAAATGAAATTCAATAGTCATATAAGATTTGATTACATGAAATAATTATTATTATGAACCGTTTATTTATGGCTTCATTAGTGTTTTCAGACACTACATTTTTCAGTCACATGACGGTTTCTCTTTCATAGAAGAGGCTGCTGGCCTATAATAGAAAAGGAACAGTCATGGAATAGCAAAGCTCCTTAGCACTTACAGATGGATGCTATTTGGTGAACGCTTTCAACAAGAGGCCTATTCATGCTGTAACAAGAAATGTGAGCGGTATAACTAACTGTCTTACGGCATTTTCTTAAGATTGACTTGACAGATATGCTCTATTGAGTTGTTAGTAGCCCGAAAACATTGAAGATGCCTGTAGACTCTTTTGGGGATCCTATTATTTGTCTATTTCTTCTAATTGTTGAGTAGCCATCTACCTAAACTGCACACTACACTAGAAGTTGCACAAAGTTAATAAGGACCATAAAGTGAATAAGGTAACAGTGTAGATGCAGAGGAAATGACTTGTTGTTGTGCAATATTCACAACATAAATCGTGATGCTACAAGTTTCTTTTCCGTCTTATTTTCTCATACAGGGTTGATGAACTGTGGTGGTACATCCATCTTATTTGGGGTTGAATTTAATGTTGTATTAGACAAGGTGCAGATTAATGTCAGAGTGCAACAGGTGATTAATAATGAGGCTATGGATATTACTGGTGATGCACCGAAATTTATTAATTAAAGAAATCAATTAAAATTGCAGCTATCCTTATAGGAAAATAAATGTTAATGAACAGTCAAGAAAATAACAGTTACAAGCGGCAGATATAACATATGCAATTATGCATCTTAAACATATTCTGCAATCCTTCAACTTAAGTTTATTTATTTTCACTATTTTGCAGCTTGCAATTCCAGACTAATAGTACATACAGCTAGATGTTTTATCTGTACTGCGTTCTCTTCTGTAGGCTGTATGGACATAGTTTCAGGCTACATTATTAAATCATATCACACTTTGATTAGATTTTACAGGGTTTTGACTTCTTGCACTAGTCACTGTTATACACATGACAGAAAGTAAAGACTTTAATAACAATCTGCAATTAAAGTAATGCCACATAAAGATTCTGTTAAATATTGTCATATGCCCCCAGGTCTTAATGAAATTACAAATATTACAATTTTGCTAAAAATTAGACCAGTTAGTCATTAATTTAAATAATATTTTTAGTGCATGTAACAAGCTTACTTGCTTGTTTTGCTGTTTAGCTTGAAGATCTTACACATGAACACACACTACTTGTGATTCATTACTTTAATGCAATAAAAATGATTTAGTAGTCCCATTATATCACCTTTGCATTGCTGAATTAGTGTTTAGTTGAACTATGAGGAGATAAAGATGAAGGAAATGTAATGTAAAATTCAACACATTCAATTATTAGATTTAGAAATAACCATTTGATTGCTGGTTAGCAAGAAAAAGAATGTGACTGCCATTTTGTTTCATTACTAAGCAGATTTTTCTGGCGATGTGGATGTACATTTAAAAAATTATGGAGGCATGATTTACTATTAATAGTTTCACAATCTGGACTTCTCTGTAGTTGGTCGAAGTGGAACTGCTTGAGCTTTATTTGCCCAGAGGGGGAAAAAATCAAGAGGCAGAACACCTATCACTATTTTCGATAGGAAATTATTGGCAGTGTGATTTCTAAATGAGTGGCCATAATGATTCAAATCTTTTGGGAGATTCCTCCTTTCTTTAAGTTGGTACAACCATGGACATGATGTATATATACATTCAGTAGGTGTGGGGGGTCGCCCTACAGATCGGGAAGATGGTATAGGGGACTTGCCCACCAACAAAAAATGCTCAGAGTTAATTTTTTCCACTGTTTCAGGCATTATTTTTCACAATGCTGGATCATTAGCTTTGTGGAAGTCAATAATTCATAGTAGCACCCACAGTTTGCTTGTTTTTTTAGGAATTCTGATTGGTTGATTTATAATTATTAAACACAATCATGTAATGCAAAATATGCATTTACAAGTATTATATAGCTGTAAGAATTAGCTGAACTGTCATAAATGAAAAGTGGAAAAGAACAGAGACAGAAAGAAACAGGATAACAGAAGTTACATCACCATGAATGGCAAAACTGCAGGAAGGGGGCAGGTTCAAGAAAGAAGAGAAGGAAGATGACATGATGAGCAGGCAATATAGGAGGAAGTGCAGAAAGCTAAGGAAGAAGCAATTGATCCAAGCTGTATCAATGCTGTAGGACATATTTATTTCATAGGTTCACAGGGAAGTATTAGGCTAGTTGCCCTTTTGGATCATTTTAAGCCTAGTCACCTTCCCTTTTTATGGTTGAAGTAACCTATCCCATTTGGTTATAGACTGGTCTTACCCATATCTTGGTTTATAATTATATATTACCCGTAGTGAGAATAAGTGAGATCATACCATAGATTATTTGAGGGGACCTATGCTTGGGAATAAGCATTTGGCATTGCCTCTGTCCATTAGTAGTACAGGATCAGTCCTAGGGTAAATTTTCTGTTTCCCTATAACAGATCTAAGATGTACATTAATATGGACAGGGACATACCTCTCAAACTCTAAGAGTAAGAAATCTGGGCAAAGCCATAAATAAAAGTGGAACAAAGTCCCAAAAATAGGGACAATTTTTAAATATTGTTCTTCAAACTTATAAAGTTGATAGAATAACAGTTTTTGCATTACCATGAATTTTCTGAAGGGTGTGAAGTCTGAAACTCAAATGTATGTCATTATTTTCTAACTTCAGTCTTGTGATCTGCCACTAATTTCCCAGAAAACCACAATTTTATGAAAAACAGACCAAACATATGAGGCAAATATCAGGACATTCTGTGAAAATCTGTACTGTTGAGAGGTATGGACAGGGATGAACCTTGTTTTATGTAGATGAGGAGCCTGTATCAGAAAAGCAGTATCCTCTGCGAGATATACATGTTCCACCAAATCAATCTGTTGATGTTGCAGAAGTGGTATTTAGATCCCTAGACAGAGTATTTCTGATGCTATTTGACCTGCTGATGTGCAGTAAATTTATCAGTAATGGATTGAAGGATGCAATGAATGAAAGACACAGGTCACCTCTAAGCAGTCTGTAAGATACTGAGTATAGCGACAGAACTTTGAGTTGGTCCATGTAGGCCATGTTAGTTAGGCCATGTATCCTTTTAGTAAGGTATCTCTGTGAGTGTTCCACCTCTTGCATGTGCCTGAACAGATACATGCCAAAGGGGTCATTATATTCAAAGACAGGCCTAATGAGGGCTGAGTAAAAGAGGACATTGACATCCCTATATCTAAACGCAATCCTTTTGTTTATAAGTTTTGTAATACAGACCTTTCTTACAACAATGAACACATGCTGATCTAAAGTTACTAATCAAATAAACAGCTAATAAAATAAAATACTCAACATACTAATAAAATAGCTACTAATTGTTAATAATTCCTAGGTATTTTATTTACCTATTAATGGTTATTGATATGTTATATATGATACAATGTGACCATAACAATTCAATAAAAATGGATCCTAAGAGAGGAAATGTCAGATGTTATTGATCAATGTGAGTAATTTAGGGAAGAAAATAAAATAACAGAGCTACAAACTGCAGTTGCAAAAGAATGGGCAGGGTGAAGGGAATAACTGGCTATTTTAGCCAGTGATATGAGTAAATGGATATGGTGAAGGCAGTCACTCATATAAACATATGCAGGAGGAAAAGAGAGGAGGAACCATTGCATTTTGTGTAAAATATGGGATCAAATGCACAATAATCAATAATGAAGAGAAGGAAGTCTTTGCAGGTGAAGGAATAGTTTGAACAGATTAGTACTAGCCACTTGACACAGACTGCAATTCTATACTGTACCATAGCAATTCCTTTGTATAAGAGAAGGAAGAAGCACAGTGTCATCGCAGCAGCCTACTGGTCAGAGGGCACCAGGGCAAAACACATCTAGAAAAAGTATGCAAGCTGCCTAAAGTCACATTCAGTGAAAATATAGCAAAGAATGCAGCCTACAGAAGTCAATGGTAGATATGAACATAAAACCACAAAAAGTTGGTGAATGGAAACATTTAGGATCTGGTTTGTGTTATACGAGACATCTTATACTACAGGATTGGGAGCACTTATTGGTAATACTATAGTATAATATATTTTACAGAACTACAGGTACTATGTGGATGTATTTGATATAAAATGTGTGTGTGTGTGTGTGTGTGTGTGTGCGCACATATGTGCGTCTCTATCTATTTACAGTGTGACATCATGGGGCCTCTAACTACAGGAGTGGAAAATTAAACAACCATAGCCTTAAAGTACTTCATTTAACTTTTACGGAAGGGAGGACAACCAAAACAAAAATTATTTCCTTACTCCATATACAAATGAGTATTACAAAAGTCAGTTGTCTAAGCCAAACAACTGTAAGAATGCTTAGTTCAGAGTAATTTTACTTCTACTTTAAATTTTTACTTCTGTACAGACAACAGTTCATTTTAGTATCTCTCAGCTCAGTTTGCTCATAACAGAAAAGTTATGTACAAAACATTGGCTTTTAACAGTCTACTCTTTCTTCCAGAAGGCTGAAATGAACATCCTTTCCCCTGGTATATGGCACATTTAAGCATAAATTGTAGATATATTAGGCAGATTTCTGCATACCAACAAATAAAGGCCCTTTTCCTATTGGGCCCATTGAGTAGCAGAATACAGTTGAGTCACCAATACTTCAAGAGACATACTTCATCCAGCCAGTCTTCAATTAAGGCATTTCCTCTGAAACTAACCCTCCACAATTCTAGAGTAAAATCTCTCATCTCAGTTCTACAAAATTATATTGGGCAAAATATTCCTCTTCTTTTCTCCAGGAGTAAATGATTGCTTTTCCAAAGTCATGTTCCTCTCAAGAGGATTATATTAAAAGTTCCCTTCATCCTTCCTTGGCTTCCTGTAACTACAGCTCTACCTTGATTCAGGAGTGATGTAACACTTTCTGATTAAGCAGATACTGACCTGTGTGTGTGTGTGTGTGTGTGTGTGTGTGTGTTTAGATAGTTAAATAGGTAGGCAGGGTTTCCATTGATTTGCTCAACAGGGAGATATTGATCAACATCTGTTCAATTGACTGCATTTGGTCAACTATACAGATAGTCAATAGGTATGTGAAATCGACAAAGCCCAAGTAGGTGAATATTCCCTTTCCCTAGGGATTGTGGTATCTCAGAGTTAGTATATATGATTAGTAGGGTGTGCAGGGGAGGCTTGCCCCCCCCCTGCAAAAAAAAAATATGTTTTAAAGTTGCATCTGCCAAGGTTCTTCCTTAGCACATGCATACTAGGAAGTCAATGATTCCATTTTCAATATAGAGTGGTTTAACTTCAGGATGTCAAAATTTATGTTAGTTGACAAACTGAAGGTAAATCATAGACAGATAGATATATAAAGATATAAAATGAAAAAAATAGTAGAAAAGCAATGGATTTCAGAATAGAGCATCTCAAACTTGATATTAAGCAGTGCCACAGAGGTAAGGAAAGTGAAGAAGCGTAAACATGAGGACAAACAGGAATGCATTTGTTGAAACTAGAACAAAGGTTTAAAATTACAGGGAAATGATTATTAGAAAACATCTGGAATAATCTGGGAATTATTGGTGTAAGGGTAAGAAGGGTAAGGAAAGGTAAAAGTGATGAAGAGGTCATTGTAATTTACCAAGGTCGTATGGAACCTGCCAACAAGAATACGTATAAGAGATGGAAAAATGAAATGAAATTAAATGTAAAAGTTTCTGGGAGCACTGCCTCAAGAAAAAGGAAAGAGACAGTTTCTGCAATAAGGAAGAGCAGATCAATAATGGCAACGGGTCCATCAGCAAGGATGAATGAGTGTAAAAGATAATTTTTTAGACGTGTAGGGAAATTTAACAGAGTAAGGATATAAACAATAGAACTAGTAATGGGAGGCCTAATGTTTCAGACTGCACCAGAACAAACCAAAATTTAAACATACAGTCCTTCCTCAGTATTTTTGGAAGTAAAAGAGGAAAGAATCAGAGACCGAAAGTGAGGTAGTGGATAAAGGAGAATAGAGCGAATCACAATCACTGTGGCAAGATAAGGCTTAACATCCACAAAATTCAGAGAAGCAAGCCCCCATGCAGCCACTAAACTATTGGTAATTATACATACCAGCTGCAAGATCACACCACAGAGGGGTAAAGACAAATTCCCTGCTCCACTGCAATGCAGTCTCAGGCAGAAAGCAGCTAGCAGGCTGAAACACATTGAGCTAGAATGCTCACTTTTTTAAACATTAACTCTGATTCCCTACCAAAAAAAAATGTTGTTCTGACTTTTCCCTATTATGAACAGTAACTATATACATATACATCATATAAATAAACTGCAAGGCTTGCATATAAAGACATGAATACTTCAAAAGTAAAATTGTATAACTCTATGACTAGATACTCATGATTGTGTGTTCTTAATTTTTTTTTTTTTACTTTCTAATTTAATACTCACACATTTGGCTCAGCCTGTTAAAAATCTAACATACTAACGAGTATATTATATTACTATGCATCTGTCACAATCTACTGGTATAGCTAAGAGACAAAACTTACTTCATACAGTTTGTCTCTTACTGCCAGTTCTAGCACTTGAATTTTATGTATTGTCAGTTCTGGCATACCAGCACAGCTTTTGAATATTTTCAGTGTGAAACATTTATCTTATGAAAGGAAGCTGACCAAAACTTCACAGTTTCTTTAAGGGTGGCTCATGGGAAGAAGCAGTAAATCCAATAACAGTATTATAAGCTACTTTGCATGATGTCCAAGTCAAATGATGAACAGTCATGACTGTAAATTTGAAATAATAAATGGACATGGTAATATCATGTGCTTTTAATCACCTACATCATTAAAGTAGTATAAATCTTGTCCAGTCTAAGGAATTGTTTTAAACACATTTGCAATACTGCTTGGAGAGAAAAAAGCTTCTTTGCTGGATGTTTTATACATATCTCTGCTAGTATGAGACAATGAAAATAAGATTACAAGTAAAATAAATGTCATCAATTTTATTCCATAATGCTTGGCTTATGGATTGCAGTGGGGAAGAATTACATTTTATGTTGGGATGAGATGAAATTATATTTGGCTATGGCTATTTCCATGACTGAAAGCTGTACTAAAATGAATTAAGTGCTAGAAATAATGAATAATCTTTATAATAAATATAACCTATGTGTTTCTGGGACAAAGAGTTTAAAGTAATACCAATAAATGCTCCTGTCTTCCTCAAAAATGCCTAATCTACTTTAAGGCTTAAGCCTTTATACTGCTAAGAATGTGACATTCATTCAAGTGGTGTGTGTTTGTTCATATCATTTTGAACAAAAATAAAATAAAAAAATGCCAATCTGTGAAAGACAACAACTTTAATAACATAACTAAGAGCGTTTGTTCCTCCAAACGCCGGAACTTCATCAGAGTTGAAAATCACATCACTGCCCTTTGTTTAAATATAAAAATAATGCCAAAATCACTCAACATGTAATTATTAATAATTTAGAACAGAACATAAAGGAAAAAGCATGGAGTGATACATCCTTTATGTGCAGTGGCCCAAGGGTTATCTAATATAAAAAAAAAATTAGGGAAAGACTTGCAGCTGTTTGCATTATGACTCAAACATCTGCCAAATATTTTGCAATTCAACAATCACAATAAATGAGACATATGTCTGTTGTAATGACAGCAATGTTCGGTTTGCAAACTCTGTGAAATATGGCCATATTTAATCAACTGTAGTTTAAGTTACATAAGAATGTAGCATAAAAATCTGGGGTAATGGCTTAAGGACAATTTACCAATATAAGACACTGATGACTCAATACCTTTTGGACATCAGTGAAGGAAAATTGAATTAGACACACTTGTGCATTTACCAGAAGTATTTCAGAGGATCTTATGGAGTTCTTGATGTGACTAAAAGACTGTTCGTTTTCATACACTGAGTGGACTGCTGTGGGTTTTGTAATGCTTGGGAATCCTGTGCCTGGTGTTTTTCTTATTACTATTTACTATTTATTTCTTTCTGATTGTAAGGGATGACGCTGACAGTTTTGGTTTATTTCAGAGGATTACTATAGGCCTGACAGCATATTACTGAATGATATTGTAAAACAATATTCACATGTTTGGGAGAGACAAAATTAGTATTTTGTAGTGAATATGTTTAACTATTGATGTATGTCTGCATTGGTGTAGCAGATTGTGGATTACACACAATGTAATGTCCATCTGTTGGACTGCTTGATGAAAAAGAAAACATCTATAAGTAGATTTGAAAAAGATAGCACATTTCCACATCACAAGTACTTCTAAAACTCTTCCCTGCCCCAAGTGACACATTTGTTTAACCTTGAGATCAGAGCTAGGTCTAATCATTTCCTGGTCATGATGACAGCCTTCAGCCAATTCAATTTTTGGGCAGAGCAGAAACATTATGACATATTCATTCCCCCTGGAGGCAACACCTGGGTACTAGGAGCACACCATCTGTTATTTGTGTAAATGACCCTTCTCTGCCAAACTCCTCCTTTTGAGGTTGCAATGAATGAATCATTGCTCCCCAGGGACACCCCTATATGCATGCACACATGCCAATCCCCTGGCAATCAGGCAGTGTACTTGTCACTCTGGCCCATATTGCTTCATGCTGTGCACAATACATTCCCGCAAGTGTTAGCCTTATGCCAGGGCAGACCACTATCCTTCTTCAAGAATGGGTGAGCATGTACTGACTCAGATAAAAAGAAGCAAAAACTGATTCACTATAAAAGACAACATAAAACAGTCACTTAAAAACAAAGGCTTTTATGCCAATTAATATGCAGTCTGCTGCAGAGTAAAGTGCAATTCCTAGTTTGTGGAAGGTGCCAGCTGCTTTGACATTTGGGTTCAACCTTAAAGCAACCCAGCTGACAGCAGAGGGATAACTATTAATTTTCATAGGAACCTTCTGAAGAACAGCAACTGTATGGTAAATTCAGCAGCCAAATCAGCTATGGTGGGCAAATGCCTCTAAAACAGTCTTCATGAATGACACTCACTGTAGGTGATGAACACAAGGTAAAACTGCAAAGGGTATTTAGTAAGATGAGGGACTGGTTCCTGCAAATCAATGAAGCAGACAGTTAGAAGTGAACTGGCTGATAGCAGATGATCTCAGATTAGATTCTTTAAATTTTAGGTACAGGATAATACAACTGTAACAATACAGAATGAAGTAGAATACAGTAAACCACATGCCAATCACATTAACAACTAAAAATAAATCAATAATACATATTATAAAAAATCTGCCATCACTGAAGGAACATACATTGTTGGGGCCTAAATCACTTTCATATTTGTCACTCGGTGCTTCTTGAAACAACTTTGATGATTATCAAAGTAAACTATTTTGAGAGAAAATTAACCAAATCAGAAGTGGAACAGATTATGACAAGTAGACTACAGTCAGCCTATGGATGAATCAGCATTCTTTTAAGTGCATGATGACATATCCCAAATCACTAGGCACTAGAAAATAAGAATATAAAACAAAATAATTAACTGAGACTAAATAACAAGGTAGCTGTCTATGAGAATTAGATGCTCATCTGTATGACAACCAAAGACTGCCACTTCTGAGGAAGAAAAGCAGCATGGCCAGGATACAGCCGCTACAGGCAGTGGACGGGGTTCAGTATGAGTTTTGAACAGGTCTGAAGCCAGAAGGTTTGAAACCGTACACTGGCTTTGAGAATGTAGCCCCTCTTTTCCACAATGTAGCACTCCAGCACCAGTCAGTAAGCATTTCTATAGATTACATTTCTCATTAAGGTTTGGGAAATTACAGTGTTAATAAAAAGCACATTTAACCAGCCAGGCATTTTCTTAAAGCATGCTTTAATAAAATATATAAGCATAAGTCATGACAAATATACCATAATTTTGTATTCAAATTCTGCCACAACCAACTGCACAAAATTAATTATTTTTCAAATGGAAAACATGGTATATACTGGACTGCACTCAAGGTTATGGACATATATTTTGTTAAGCTTGCCAAACACCACTAAGAAGCAGGAACTCGGAGCCACTAACAACTGACATGCCAATGATTAATCACTGGAGGGAGGTATACATACCTCTCAACTGTACCAAATTCTTTGGCATTTCCCATTTTGGAGGGCGAAATAATAAGGTGCCATGAACTCCCCGAGTGGCCCTTTCAAATACCGATTTTGTTTTGCTGATCTTGACATGTCTGTAGTGTGAATCACTGCATTTGACTCAGGTGACTGATCACGTTGATTGCTGCACTCTGTAACTGCAACAATTGTCATTATTAACCAAGTATATAATACACTACCTTTTCTTTGCTGGTCTTAGAAGGAAAAAATCAAGATATTTTATCCAAAATCGGGGATAGCAGAGAGATGTAATTTTAATCATTTCTGGTCCCATGCATCTCAATAACAAAATGAATGGCAAACTATCAAAGAAGACATGCCTCAGCTTATACAGAGATTTTGGGAAAAGGAATGGTGAAGAACCGGCATTCCTCCAGAAGACTGTGTGCCACACCTAAACATACATACCCATCCCTACAAGAAAGTAAAGGAGTTCTACCACCTTTTCTAATTTAGCGCAAAAAATATTTATTACTGACTTGTTATCTGGGGTGTAGAGAACTGAACCCTCAGCTCAGGGGTAAACACAACAGATACATAATACTGCATACAGAGAAAGACAGACTGACAAAATACAATATTTACAAAATCATCTTATTATCTCTGTTTATATTTCACTACTCCATCATCCAGGCACACAAATGAGAATTAATGCAAAGGACAGGGTTTCTGATGTAAAACCTCACTTAATTATAATAGAACATCTATCAAACCCTACCCATTTTCCCTTTCTCATGACAACAGTTTATGTACTTCTAACATAAACTGGTTGATCCATGCAGAAAAGATTATGTTACCAGAACCAATTAGGCAGTGTCTTACAGCCTTTAGTCATGATTCGACTCGTACTGTTTTTGCAGAAACAAACTGGACTAGCCTGGGGTGTTCTGTCAAGTATGCTTCGGTAGCATAACCCCTGGTGAGTCTCTGCAATCTATATTTCATGGAAAATAGGTTGTCGATTAAGGCGTCACACTGAGTAAACGTGCGGGTTTTCAGCATCTGGCCTGTTTAGCATAGGTCTATAAACATTACTAGTTTTGGAAGTAGTGTTGTATTCATTCTGGATGTAAAGCAGAGTCTTTGAGAGCTGTATGAATGATGTCCTCAACAACCAGCTGTGTGTCATGGTATGACGGGATAGGTGCCTCTAAATGTCCAGTAGGCATTAATTTGAGTTTTGCATTTGAAGTTTATGAGCTGACCGGGTCTATATTAGAATGCAGAAACCTCACTTATGTGAATCCCGAAAGGCCGACACATACACAGTGAACCGCAAGAACACCAAATGTCCTTAAGCGCGAAATTCAAAATATCGAATTGCCATAGTTGGCAAACTCCACTGCCCACTATGTACTGCCTACCCAAACAAAATAAATATGAATGTATTACTATATATGCACTTACCTTAACCCACACCCTAACCCTAAGGTCAGTAACTATTGCACATTTACGTTAGGGAGCTATATCTGATAAGAGAATCTCCTACTGACGTTTTACCTAACTAAACATGGTGTGGACAACTACGGTGATATTTTCAATTTCACGCTTAAGGATGTTCGATGTTCATGTGGTTCACTGTGTATGTATCAGCCTTTTGGGATTCACATATAAGTGAGGTTTTGTCATTCTAATATAGACCCGAGCCAACCTGGCTGACAAATCAGAATACTGACAGTGAAGGTTAAAAGTTCAGTGTGGGAAGCCTGAATGTGCCTGCTTCTGTTCTACACATCTCCACTGCTACCAAATTTACTAAGTTTTCTTCATAAAATAGTATTTATAGATTTCCAATCTCTAATTGTGGATAGCCCAATAGATGGAATGTCTTATATTGTGAAAAACAATAAAGTGCACCTCTTCTATGATTTTAAATGCCAGTCCATACCTCTCAACTGCCCAGATTTTTGCAGAATGTCCAGATTGTTGCTCATATTTTTGGTCTGTTTCTCATAAAATTGTGTTTTTTTGATAAATCATTGACAAATAATTAAGGGTTGAAGTCAGACAATAATGACAGAAATTTGAGTTTTACACTTCATACCCTTCAGAAAATGCATGTTAATACAACAGTCTTATTCTATCAAGTTTATATGTTTGTAAGAGCAGTAATTAAAGTGTCCCTGTTTTGGGGCCTTTGTCCCCCCATTATTTATGGCTTTGTCTAGATTTCCTGTGCTAAGTGGTTGAGAGGTATGGAAGCATACTTTTAGTTTAAGAATTAATATTAAGCTGAACATTAAAATTAAGTTAGTTTAACAATGTAAATTTTACCAGAAAAATGGTCAGCTTGAGAGAAAAGCTAGAAGTCAGTCATCTGTTTGTATCAAATATACATGCATACTCCATATACAGTATTTTGAAGATATAAGAAGATATGACCTAATGAGCATATATTTTTTATTTATTTTACATTTGTTGACCGGGATATTCTAACTGGATACATTTCCATTTTCAGCGGAGGCCTGGGGATAAAAGCTCCAGATGTACATACAAAGACTATTACATATAAATTTAAAAATGCGAAACATTTGTTAAGATTAATCTATAAGATGTAAGTTTACATATTGGATAAAAATCTATTATAATCTATTTAAGACTCAAAGCAGCATATGATAAAAACCTTCATAAAATTCATACTCCAAAAAAAATTGATAACATTCATACTCCAAAAAACATTCATAAAATTCATGCTTCATCAGTTTAGCAATTAAATCCCTTGTTATTAGGTTGTAGACAAAAACTTGGGATATAGTCAAAGTACAGGATTCTCCAGCTAAATTATTAGCTTTGAAAGTTTGAACTAAGAGTTTGACAGATGAGCATAGTACCCTAAGGTTACTATAGGGAGTGATTAGGTTAGTGAGTGTGGGTGTATTTACAGGCTGATGGAGAATCTTATGAGCAACTATCAGTTGATTGACCAGAAGTAGATTAGATAATTCAAGTTACACTAAAGAGTTAAGGTTGAGACAATGATGGGTTCTGAAAGCTGTTCCAGTGGCAAATCTGGCAATGCTACTATAGCAACTAGATAGCTTGTTAAGGTTATTCTTGCTCAAGTTTGTAAATAAAGGTGAAGCATAAAGGAGGGTGGAGAGGAGGTGTGTTCGGGCAATGACAGTTCTAGCTACTGGAGTTAGGAAGGGCTTAATCTTATAGTGAGATCCAAGTTTTTTCTTGACAGTCTTGATAGTTTGACTAATGTGTGCATTGAACTTGAGGTTACTGTGAACTATTACTCCTAACAGTTTGGTAGAGGGGTAGGAGAAATAATGGTCCCATTGTTAGACCTAATATTAAAGGTTGGTATGGGGTGTCTAATGTTGGGGGAGAAACGTAATAGTTTTGTTTTATTAGGATTTAATAAGAGTTATTTGTTAAGGAGCCAGTCTTCTACTGTGTTAAATGTGGCTTGGGAAACTATCTGAAGGTCACTGGGAGTGGTGGCTGAGCATATCAAAGTTGAATCATCTGCATATTGGACACAGATTGATTCTGGGATGACCTTATGCAGATCATTAATAAAGATAGAAAATAGGAGAGGTCCCAATCTAGATCCCTGGGGAACTCCCAAGGTAACAGGTAGTAAGGTAGATAATTTGTCCTTCCATAAGACAGCTTGGTGTCTACCATTTAGATATGGTTGGAACCATTTGAGAGACTGATTGTCAAGGGAGATGGTTTTTAGTGTTAGTATGAGAAGTTAATGGTTAACCATATCGAAGGCCTTGGAAAGATCCAGAAAGAGGGCAGAGGAGAGTTTGTTATTGTTCCGATTTTGGTTAATGACATTAGTAAAGGAGAGTAGGGCAGAGGTAGTGCTATGGAATGGTCTAAAACCATGCTGAGTATTAGTCAGGAGATTGTTCTTGACAAGGTAGCTCATAAGTTGTTTGTGGATACATTTTTCCATTATTTTTGCTAGGGGTGACAGGATACCTATAGGTCTATAGTTAGACAGTTCAGTGGAGGTGCCCCCTTTATGGAGAGGGATTACATGGGATGTCTTCCAAACAGAGGGGATGGTAGCCTCAGATATAGTTTTGTTAATCAGGATGGTGACTGGATACACTATGACTTCTGCTGCTTTTTGAAGGTACTCAGCAGGGACTAGATCTGCGGATAGGGTGTTTGGTTTTAATTTCTTGAGTAGAGTTGTGATAAGTGAGGTAGGAACTGGTTGGAAGTTAAAGGAGATTTGGGAGCAAGGTAAAGAATCAGTAGGGTTTGGGCATCCAGGTGGTAGTTGGCTAGCTAGCTGTTGAATGGTTTCTGTGAAGAAGCTATTACAGGCATTGGCTACTAATTCTGGAGGTTTTTGGTTCATGACTGAGGGGGAAGGAGTGGAAGACTGACCTGGGTGTAGGAGTTTGTTTACTCCTGTACAGATTTCTGAGGATGGTTTTGGTGCTTCTGTTGTAGATGGCAGTAGTAGTTTTTCCTTATCTGTTGTTATGTTTTTTCGCATCATTCCTTAGTTGTTTATATCTATGATGGTCAGCGGGGGCTTTTGTGGTATGCCATGTTATCCAGGCTTTGTTTCTGAGACACATTTTGTGTCTGGTTTCTTTAGAGAGCCATGGGACACCTGTTGTTTTCATTCTAATTAATCGAGCTGGTGCATGTATGTCAAGGATGGCTAGGAATTTGGTATTAAAGTAGGTTGCAGCCTCTTCCAGTGGAAGATGCTTTAGAACTGACCAGTTTAAGTTCATTTTTAAAACTAGCAAGGTTGAATTTCTTACTGTTCCTTACTGTTTTGTAAGTGAGTTGGTTAGGGACATCCGCTTTATGCCTGATTATATAGGTAAGAAAGTGATCACTTATGTCATCAGGCAGGGTCCCAGCATTATACATATAGTGATCACTATTAATGAGTATCCAATCTAGGGTGCTTTTTCTTTTGTTGGGTTTCCCGATTCTAGTGGGGGAGGATATGACCTGCTTGAATACTTAGAGGTTTACATGAAGGGTAGGGGGATCTGTAGAGCAAGAGTACCAATCTATATTAAAGTCACTGAGCACAATAGTTTCTTGGGGGTAGTTATCTGACAGCCAGTAAAGAAAATCTTCAAGGGAGCTTGTATTATTACCTGGGGGGGGGATATAAACACAGACTATGTATATGCATTTGTCCTTATTTATTTGTATCTTAGTAATAAGGATTTCAGCACTATCTAGTCGAGTTGTGTGTGGGGTGATGGATGTCATTTCCAGTGTACTTTTATATAGGACTGCTACCCCATACCTCCTTTCCTAGTTGTGCAGTCACGCCTTAGTATGTTGTAACCTGGAATGGATTATTTCATTGTCTCTTGTTGCTGGTTTTCGCCAGGTTTCAGTGAGACATAGTATATCTGGGGAGAGAGTTTCCAAGAGAGCATGAAGGTGATGGATCTTATTAATTTAGACTTCTAATGTTTAGGTGACTAATCAGGAAAGAGTTAGTTGGTTTGTTTATGGTTAGTAAGTTAGTGGAAAAAGTGGTATTGGTTATATTACTGCTACAAGGGGATGGACTAGGGTTTGGGTGGATGTCTCCATCCATAGTTAGGTTAGATTGTAGTCTAAAAATGAGTTTTAGATATTTAAGTATTAGACTATGGTATCTTCTAGTTTTATGGTTGGCCTGACTGGGTCTAGCAGGATAAAGGCATTTAGTATGCAAGGGATTAGGAGTGTATGAATATATTAAATAATCTAAAGTATTGGATTCCATCATGATAGTAGTTTGGGCTCAAGGATGGTGGAAACCTAGGCGGCATTGATGTTCATAGGCAGTGAGAATATAAGGGATACTTAGCAATGGAAACAGGGTATAGATAACTCTTACTTTAAGTTTTAACAATAATAGTGCCTGTGCCATTGTATAGCTATTAGCCTATACACATGTTGTGGTGAAGGAAAGTAGAGAGGAGTAGAAGAAGGAGGGTCTATTTAATGAGTTTTGGTTGGATAAAAAGGGAAGGGGTGTGGTCCCTGCCTTATAAATTTAGTGCGTGGTGAGGGTGAGCAGAGCAGGGCTAAAACCAGACCACAAGTAACACCAGGTCTATGGTGGCTAGGTGAGTAGAAAAGATAAAGTTCTGAAGTAAAGATAAAGTTCTTTTGTCCACTTTTCTATATGTTTGTCCTGCACGTTATCTAAACCTTCTGTTTTCTGTTATTTTTATGACTTAGTACATACAGGTTGGCAGCCCTGTAAAGGAGATGCCTAGCATTTCTTGGCTAAGTTAGACCCTTTGGGGGCCTTTTAACAGGGGATCAGTTTGGTGCTTTAGACCCAGACTGGCTTGGCAAAACAGTAAATTAATTAATCATGATGGACCTATTAACTTTGTGCAGTCTCTTTCAGGAGGCTGCAGAAATAGTAGTAGCTAATTTCTCCACTGGGAGTTACCCATCTATCTGCTTGTGCCATTCAAGATGCAGGCGGATAGAGGGGATTAGTTCCTAAATAATGGACAGAAGTGTTAGTGCATGTAATAACCAAGAAATGCTTTCACTTATAGAATCAACGATTTAAATATGCTTAATTGTATCGTCATCCACAGAGCATTATAAATCACAAAAACTGGCACATTTGTTTAAAAAGTCCTTGAGTTACATACATCATCTAAATCATAGATTGTTCAGCAGCAATCAAGCAATAGAGTTACTATATGTTAAGTTGACAATCAGTTTCCGGGATACAGAGCAGTTATTTGGCTTGGCGGCAAAGCAGCAGTTGCGTCATAATTGTTCTGACTAGATAGAGCAGTGTGGTAACATTTAAGCTACATAAATATCCAATAACAGCATGGGAAATACTATTTTTTCTATATTCAGCAAGTTAATCAGTAATACAGTTAAAATAACACAGATGTGTGGAATGGTTACATTCAGTCTGCATTAATACCTGATAACCACACTGTAACGCTAGCAGTCTTATATTCAAGCAAGCTAATTAGTACTATAGTCACACTAACAGAAATAAGAACAGAATGCTATAAGTTCTATATTTAGGAAGCTTATCGACTGCGGTGGTGGTGCTGCAGTAGCGTTGTCGCCTCACAGTTAGACGTTGCCCATTCGATTCTCAGTTAGAGCGTCTTCTGTGTAGTGACATACACATGCGTGAATGGGCATTCCTTCATTGAAGGTTGTGCGTTAGACCCGGCAAGCCAGTATGTAAAAATCTACTGCCAATCATTAGCAGACCAGAGTTCCGCTGTGGTGACCCCTAACCGAGAAAAGCTGAAAGACACAAACATTACAGTATTGTAGTCACAGTAACACAGTGAAGAACAAATACAAAAACAAGCAAGCTTATATACAGTAAAATAATTAACTACCGCGTTGTGTCGGGAGCCACTGACTGGGTCTAGGAGCACTGGACTTTTGAAAAATGGCAGAAACTGTAGGTCTATTTGTAACCTTGCACACACAATTGGGTAATGGGAGGGAAACAGCTTATGATAGGTTAAAACCAGACCACAAGTAACACCAGGTCTAGGATAGCTAGGTGAGTAGAAAAGATAAAGTTCTGATGTAAAGATAGTTTGTTTGTCCTGTACTTTATCTACACCTTCTATTTTCTGTTATTTTTATGACTTTGTACGTACAGGTTGGCAGCCCTGTAAAGGAGATGCCTAGCATTTCCTGGCTAAGTTAGACAGTCTCCTAAGAAGACAAGGAGACATATTGTCAGGAATGGTATCTGTGAACCACATAGAGCTGTGCTGCAAAATACAATGAAGTGAAACTGCATACCACTGTGAGGAAATAATCACAGATAATTTAATTTACTAACTAGCTGGATAAGTGAACTGGTCCATTGTCATCCGTTGAAAATCATGACCTGAGAGAAAGTAAAAATCAATCAATTAACTTTTTTTTGGGAGGGAGGGGGGGTGAGAGAAACATGGAGTACCACAAAACTCACATAATTGCAATGAAACATTTGCTGTGCTCATACAGTAATTGGAGTACAGGACTGAACCTCAGACCCAGGATGACTTAGGGAACTTGTCTACAGAGCTGCCATGTCACTGCATCACTATTGTAATGCAAATAACCAGATAACAGTTGCTACTGTTTTTGAGATAATGGAAATATGATCTGCAAAACTCTGCAATATGCATTTTTTCTTTGCCCCCTCAAATTGTCAAGAATTGTTAGATAAAGCAATAAAGTGCAAATTAATATCTTCAGCAAACTTTTCATACAAAATGATGCTGACTCAAACACGACTAGAGTGTCTCCACAGCATATTAGCACTCTACTATCTACCATATCACCCCATTAAAAATAAATGCATGGGTGGAATTGTCATTATCTGCAAGAATTTTCTAAACATAACCAAATATACCCAGGAGATGACACCCTATTGTAGAAGGAAGTAATAGTGCACAAAAAATACAGAACTGACAGGCCAAAAAAGAGCCATAAAAATGACAGAGTGGACTACTGAGGATAACAAAGAAATTATGTATTGTTACTATTATGTAAGATGACCAGAATTTCCAGATAGAAGATATACAAAAAAATTAAGACAGAAATTAGAGGAAAGGAAAATACTTGTACAAGAAAAACTGTGAAAAGACTTAAATGCAAATATATGTTCATTAATACAGCAGATTCATGGAAAAACATTACACTGACCAATAATCCTTGGGTCATTTAGAAAAAGAAGTGACTGAGGAAGTGTGAAAATATAAAGAACAAAATCTAGAAGTTTTGAAAGGTATAAAAAAGAAACAAAGACATGGGAAAGAAAAAGATCTAATATGACGCAATATTTATGCAAAGGAGAACACCAACTTAATCAATCCAAAAAAGCAGCTCCAAAGATACTTGAAGAGAAATACTGGCAAAGGCATCCAGATATGGAAAATTTCACAACATACAAAAAAAAAAAAACATCACAAAAGTGGAACATTGGACAGACGATTAGTAAAGTAGAAGTTAAATAGAAGCTGAAATTATGGACTATCTGTGAATTGAAGGACTTCATGTAGGAAATCTAATACAGGTAATGCTACTGCATGATGGAAGAATAAGTCCCCCAAGTAAGGAGAAAGAGGAGAAGTGGGAGATATTTAAAGAAGAAATTTGGACAAGGGAAAGAAAAATGGATTTAATATGGTGCAATATTTATGCAAAGGAGAAAGCAAAACTAATCAATACAAAAACAGCAGCTCCACAGATATTTGAAGAAAAATCCAGGCAAAGGCATCTGGATATGGAAATGTTTGCAATACAGAAAAAAGGGAAACAAAGGGGAAAAGTAGAAAAGAGAATTAGTAAAGGATAAGTTAAAGAAATAGAAACTTAAGTTATGGATTACCTGTGAAGTGAAGGACTTACTGTTGAAAATCTAACTCTGGTAACATCACAGCATGATAGAACAATGAGTCCTGAAATTAAGGAGAAACTAGCGGAGTGGGAAGGATTTGACCAGTTGCTATATGAAGATACTTTGCAGCCTTTAGTAGGAAACCAGTATAAAAGTTCAATTGTAGTTGCACATCAAGGGAAGGAACAGGAAGCTGTGGCAGCACTAACATAGTCAGTGTTGTGGCGTGATAGAACAGTGAGTTCCCATATGAAAGAGCAACAGATGATACAGGATGAAGCTGAAGAGAATGTGTCACAGGAAGATATTCCGGAAATTTCCATAGAATGCCCGAAGGAAACAGAGAACAAAGAATGTGCCCTTAGTTTAGATTACAAAATGATCTCAGGAAAGAGTCACTTGATTTAATAGAGATGGATAGACATATTTAGATAAATGAAAGAAATAGATTACAGAAAGTCAATTAGACCCAAAATGTTAGACGTTTAATAAAACAAATGAACAGTGTAGTCAAGACTTTTCATAAAATAACAGAAGTAGACAGGATATATTATTGAACAGCTAAATTAATAACAGATAAAGTCATACCACAAAAGCACATGCCATAAGGGCAAGGAAGAAGAAAAATCTAATCACATCATGGAAGCATCAAACAGAGAAAACTATAAAGCAAGTAAGAGATAAGAGAAGTGTCACTGTTAGAACAGAACAGAAGAGGGAACAGATGAACAAAACTACTCAGAAAGATAGACAAGATAAAAGCAATGTGCAGTACCAGAACAGACCGCACTCTATCATAGACTACTGCAAAAATTAAACATATCAGCTCAGGCAGAAAAACATAGAAGATTTGCAGACGAATATAAAGGAATAGTAAAAAAAAATAAGCAATTCACTGATGACCCAAAATGGTTTATAGAGAATTTGTTAAAAAAGGAAAAGAAATAGAAATACCACCAAAAAAGAAGAAATAGACATTTATTTTATTTAACATCTGTTGACCAGGAAAGTCTGACTAGGACAGAGCCTATTTTCAGAGGAGGCCTGGGGAGAAATGCTCCAAATGCATGTCTTTGGAATATTATGAGGAAATATCTATGAAGACAAAAACAGTAAGATGTTCAAATGTATAGGGTATGAAATATGATGCTGTAATGGCCAGGGAAATTGAAACAAATTTAAGAAAAACTCCTAAATAGAAAATTCCAGACTCAGATCCAGTTCCTAACTTCTAGCAAAAAGTATTAACATCTTTACATGAACATTTATCCTTGAGAAAGTACTAGTTATATGAGCACCTCGAATGGATGCAAACTGGTTAATAACAGGAAAAACAATACTTCTCCCTAGCTATCCTAAAAACTATAAATCAATAATTTACCTTTCAGTGATGTATGTACTATATACTGGAATTGATGCCAACAGAGTTTATAATCGTTTAGAAGAAAACACGATCATAGCAATAGAACAAAAGAAAGTCTTATGGAACAAAGGATAACTTCTTGTTAAATAAAGTCATAATGGAGATTTGAAAAAGGGAAAGAATCTAAGTATGGCATGGACAGAGTACAGAAAATCATTTGACAATATCCCACAGTCATGGATGAAGGAGTGCTTATGGATATATAAAATGCATCCTACATTGATCAGTTACTACAGTGGCCAGGAAACAGTGACAAACCACTGAGACATGATAGGGACTAATTATTATTACAGAGATAAAAATTCATAGGGGCATATTCTAGGGTGACTCTTTGTCACTGGTGTTTTTGTCTTGTCCTTAACAAATTGGGTCTTGTTACAATTTGGCTCCCAAAAAGCAACCAAGTGAAAATACTTTTCATCTATTTATGAATTATGTAAAACAGTACAGTTCATCAGATGAGGAAGTGAAACTAAAACTGCAAGTGATTAACATTTTTTCAGATGATATAAGAATGTCATTTTGTCTTGATAAATGTAAAAACTAATATTTAAAGCAGAAAATGTACTGATAGAATTATATAAAGTACAAAAATGGTTTCCCCTCATAGTAATAACATGTATTTCATAGAAAAAATACATATAATTTGGTAGAACTGTTTTTATTTACAGTAACACAGGCTTGGTAAAACTGCTATCATAGTGTCATAGTTTTAGAAATGTGACAACATCTGCAAGTGCAGAAAAGAAATATGCGGTAAACAAATATTAACAGCTTAACAGAATCTGCTTGTGTGAAACAAACAGTAGTATACTTCTGAATGTTTTTGTAACAAATGGCATTAACAATCGAGGCTTGCTGAAATATCATAAACGATTGAATGTATACAGATATTCAAAAAAATGAACTTGCAAAAGGGAAATGGCTAACACAGCAGCAAAAAAATTACAGACTATCCTAACAAGGAAAGAACATTTCAGCCTGCTGAGTATTGGTTTTCTCTGGATGAGATAAGGATGCAGACAAAAAATTCTTCAATACAGGAAAAGAATGTTTCATCATGGACAGACTAGATAAAAGTGGCTGTAAACGACTATCTAGTGGACATTTTGTAATCTGTGTCAGCTGAGGAAGTGCAGTGTATCTGAAAGTGATTTGTGTTGTAAAGAAAATGCTATAATCTCCCAGTAGTGCTTGGTAAGCTTGTTTCAATAAACTTTTTAAATATATGAATATGGAGTTTTACAGTTGGTCTGTGTACCTGGTGATAAATCAATTTAACAGTGGCGAGCCAGCCAGGAATCAAGCCTAGAATCTTCTGTGTACCTACTATTAATTCAATTTAACAGTGGCATGATAGACTTAATTCAGACCTTTTAAATATTTGTAAAAGTACAACAAGCACTAGTTATAATTTTGTTGTTGTCAACCTCCATATTCGGTACTGAACAGCTCAGCAGTATCAGGAACTTCCAAATGGGTGAAACCAAGATTTCATCTTTGTATCTGCTCTGAGACATTCACCAGCATTTTCAAAAGAGATGGAGTTTCCAGTTTGCAGTTTTAGTCTACAGCCTGATTACCTGTTATCCATTTCAGAAAATGGTAAGCCTCTTTCTGACATAACAAGGATACCATCAAGGACATAAGAGCTAAATGCACACAGTCTATGACCACAGACTTAAACCAGACTCCTGATAAAGTTTGGACATTATTACATCAGTGGTATGAACAAGCAGCAGTGATGTTAAATGTAATAAAGCACTAGAGTCTTTCGGCTTTTCCTGGTTAGGGGTTGCCACAGGGGCACTCCGGTCCACTCATGATTGGCAGTGGATTTTTACGGTGCTGAGTTGCCAGCCCGACACCCAACTTTCAACGAAGACATGCCCATTCACGCTCACACCTACCTGCATGTCTTTAGCATCACTCAAATGTAATAAAGCACTGATTGGTATAAATAGAAGTGAGAACGTTTGTGTGTGTATAAATGGATTTACTGTTTTAATAAGTATGTACAAATGTATAAAAATCAAATTGAATGTTTTAACTGTGGAGACAGATATCCTTGTTTTTGTTTAACATGTCATAAAACCATGTTACAGCAATTGTCAGTAAAGACTATGCAGGACAAGTCAAAAATTGTCAAATGAAGTCAAAAGTAATTTTGTAATGCCAGTTTCTAACTTTTATAGAGAATTCCAGTAATTTTTAGATCCTGCTAAAAGTTTACAGGTTGTAGAGACAGCTGAAATGTTTCAGACTTACTGCTCGCAGTGGGATGCTCTTAACAAAATAAGGAATTATCAAAGAAATAGCTGGATGATAACTGGACAGAGCTTAATGGAAAACACATGCAAATGTTAAAGAAACATGCCATACAGGTTAGGAAGTATATGCAAAATGTTTTAGACATTTTGACTAAGGCTGATATTGCTATAAATACACCTACGGATATACAAGAAAAATATGGGTGGTGACACTGACACTGAAGCTCTTATACATGAGTTACAGAATACATAAAAGAAACTTTTGAATGCCGTGGCAAAGGAAGCAGAATTACACATTAAGATAGGGGAATTTCAGAAACAGCTACAGGAATGTACAGTTGCACATGTAGATTCACAGACACATGTCAGAATGTGTTAGTTCAGATAACATTAATGCTCTAAATGTGCAGGTAGCGACAGGTTCACCAGTTGATCTCTACCAACAGTCTCATTTGTTACAACCATTCCTCATTGGAATTATAATAAAGGTATTTTTTTTTACAATGTTTTGACATTTGAAGATTGGCTTTCATATATAGCTGGCAATGTATGGAATGATTCACTGCAAATATGTTTTTTTTGGGATTTATTCCAAAGTGTTATAAGACTCTCATTGTTTCTAATGAATAAAAGTTTGACTCTAAGTTAGACAGAATGAGAGTTGTACTCTTGGCATACTCCCAAGGTCAAACTTTAACTACAAAGTTGTTAGAGTAGTTTATTACGGTTCTGAAAGGATGCTAGAACAGGCAGATCATTTTAAATTGGCTTTTCAAATTGTTTACAGAATAGATGACAGAGAAATGAGTGACTCAGAAATGCAAAAGAAGCCAATACATGCATTTTTTTGGAACAAGTGAAAGGAGTACCAGGTGATGTTAAGTGTATTTATGAGGAAACTGATGACACATTAGCGCAATGTGTTCATAAGCTAAAGAGAGAGAGAGAGTAATGAGTGACAATGGAGATATTTTTATTGTAACATTTTTCTCTTGGCATTGATGAAGATGGATTTGAAACAGTAGGTACAGTTGGACATGGAAGAAGTCGAGAAAGGTAAGGAATGAGAATAGGGATGTACTGAGAGCAGCATCAGCCCCTCCAGCTATGGGAAGCCTTGATGATAGACAAATTGTGTTTTTTTCTGTGGGTTCAGGTGCCTAGACAGTTAGACATTTTCCTGTCGTACATTTAGTTGGGGACTCATGGCTGAAATGACATTCAGCTGCAGAGAAATATGTCTGTTATGAATTCCCTGTGGGCAAGAAGAAACACTCATTGCCAAGACCACAGCTTTAATAGCCAAGTGCATGTGAGCAGGAGACATAACGAGTGCTGTGCTCAGTGTACAGTATGTGGTTATGTAATTACAACATGTAGAAGTGTACTACAGCATGGAGACAATCCTGCATACTACTGCAGTCACATTTATGCACCAGTAGTCATTTTATGTAATGCTCCCTAGACACAGTGAAGGGGTAGTGGTCCACATACACCAATTGTAAAGGCACTGCCCATTGTGCACTGCAATTGTATTGCCACTGACATGCCCACTCTCCAGCTTGCTGCTGCCTGCCATACTGCCTGTTGTCTCATGTTACCTTGGGAGTCATGGACATTATTTTCCCCTGTACATTTTGTTACTGAATTTGTGGACATGGCACCATATTCTTCTTTTTGCTCACAGGGAATCCACAACAGCCATATTTCTCAACAGCTGAATGTCACTTCAGCCATGTGTCCCCAAGCAAATGTACCACAGGGAAAGGTCTTGCTGCCTAGGTGCCTGAACCCTTTTTTGTAGAAAACTGGGGCATATCAAGCAGGACTGTGTATACTACAGAAAATGGAAAAATAGGCAGATAGAGAAAGGAGTATTTGCAAGGGACTCAGAAGAAAAAGAAGTCAGAAAAGAAAAAGTTGGAGGATGATAATATAGAGGGTCAAATGTTTCATAATAAAGCAAGAGGAAATACCAAGCTGCAGCAGTATGACAGTGAAGGCAATGTATATCCCATAGGAGCTAGGGAAGATCTTTCCTGTGGCTCAGAATTTAAAATACAGCAGGCTGTATGTCAGGAATTTCTTCATCCTGCATACACAGTAGATGAAGATAATTCCCAGGAGCAAAAACACAAGATTTCAGGCATCTGGATAATGATAGTAATTCACAGTAGGGAAGTGCCACCCCCCTACTCAGTTAGTTCAGTTAGTATTTTTTAAATGAGGAAATTATGGTAGACCTTTACCTGCCATCTGGGAGGATGGGTGGCCATGGAAAATATCTTAATAGACATGGGAGCAGCAGTTTCTGTTACAAACAGATGACTTAAGCCAGATCTGAGAAAAAAAAACTTTGACTGAGGTTTTAATGGTAGTGCATGTGTAGCAGTGGGCAGTGAATCTGAACAAATTAAGTTTACTCAGGATGAAACTCCAGTAATGGGAACATTTTTGATGCAGCCTAGTTGTGGAATGACCATAATAGGAATGGAAATTTTAAACAGGCTAAGTATAGTAACTGATTTTTCCAAATGTTTTCTGTGGAAAATAAGAAATGAAATTGAACTGAATGTTAAATGACAGTGCATGACAATAAAAGCTAGCCTAGTAGAGACCAATGTAAACAGGGCAGTGCCCCTGACAGATGCACAAAGAGATATTTGGAATACGATAGAGAAAGAATTTCATCACAGTAAGACGCTGTCCAGTTTGATTCTCAGCTAGAGCATCTTCTTCGTGGAGACATGCGTGAATGGGCGTATCTTCGTTGAAGGTTGTGCATCAGGGCTGGTAACTCAGCACATAAAAATCAACTACCAATCATTAGCAGACCAGAGTTCCACTGTGGTGACCCCTAACCGGGAAAAGCCAAAAGACACAACAACATTCTGTTTAACAGCAGTGGTGTTGCTGCGGTAGCATTGTCGCCTCACAGTAAGACGCTGTCTGGTTCGATTCTCAGCTAGAGCGTCTTCTGCGTGGAGACATGCGTGAATGGGTGTACCTTCATTGAAGGTTGTGCGTCAGGGCTGGTAACTCAGCACGTAAAAATCAACTACCAATCATTAGCGGACCAGAGTGCCGCTGTGGCGACCCCTAACCGGGGAAAGCCGAAAGACACAAGACAACAATGGGCAGAAAGAAAAACAGACTGTAGGAAGTTAGATGTTCCAATTATAGAGGGAGGTGCAAAGGATTACATTCCTACTTTCCAAAAACAGTTTCTGATTTCAGCTGAGGCAGCTGATGACATGAAGAAATGCATTTTAGACTGAGAACATGCAGGCATAATTCAGAAGGGACATGTCCAACAAATTCACCTATTTGGTCAGTTAAAAAGGAGGATGGGAGTTACCGTTTGGTAACTGACCTCAGCAATGTTAATCAGTACATACAGCCAAGAGCACATTTGATTCCAGGAGTTCCAGAAATAGCAGTTCACATAAAACCACAAACTAATTAGTTTACAGTGATAGATTTAGAAAATTGATTTTTTTGCAGTATCACATCAGAAAAGCAAATGGCAAAGGTTTGCTTTTACCTTTGAAAATCAACAGTATGTCATGACTACATTACCTCAGGGTTTTCAGAACAGTCCTGTCATTTTTCATCAGATAGTAGGGAGATTCTTACAGGTTGTAAGTAAAGATGACAAGGTTACTCATTATATTAATGACATTCTGATACAGTCAGAGACTATGAAAGAATACATATCACAGCTGAGAAAATTTCTGAGATTGTTTACTTTGAACCCTGCCTCTTGCAGCTAAGACAAAATACAGTTTTTGTCATGAAGTAAAATTTCTAGGAACCATCATCAGACCGACAGGGAGGACTGCTTATCAGGAAAGGGTGAGGGGCAATCTGACATTTTCTAAGCCTATGACAATTTCAGATTTGCATAAATTAATGGGAATCATGAACTACAACAGGGAATTCATATAAGACTACACTAAAGCTGCAGCTCCTCTCTGTAAAATGCTGGCAGATCAAAAAGAAGAGTTGACTCTACAATAGAGTCACACCGAGGAAAAGCCAATTACCTTTTGTTTTGCAAGCAGTAGGAGGGAAGGACATACCCTCAGTGGTGTTACTGCAGTCTTGGCAACAAGAGGTATCTCAAGATATGGACACTAAGTTAAGACCAGTTACTTTTTGTAGCAGGAGAATGACTCCTGTAGAAAAAGGATATCATCCTTGCAGTAACCAGCTTCTGTCCATTTACTGGGGAATAAGACAGAGTATTTAACAATGTTCTCGGGGGTTATAGCTCAAACTCCACATCTGACTATGAAAACTTTGCTAAATGACAGTGAGCTAAACAAAATCACTGAAGGGGTTAGTCAGACTGCTTTTTCAAAATGGATAAATACTTTCAGTACAAAGAATGTACCAATACAGACAAGGGGCAAGTACTACTTATACAATTGTATTAGATATGAAGGAAAAGTCAAGAGTGCATGGCAGATTTGGAGAAACTGAATAAGTCATCATTAAAGGCAAATTATGACTGCCACATTCCTACAGTATATGTGGATGGGGCACATTTCTGGCAGGATGGGAAGTACTATAGTGAGTTTGCAATGCTGACATTGCAAAATGGAGACAAACCAATTATGGTCAAGTTACCAGGATGAGAAGGGTAAGCCTTTATATCCCAAAGAGACTGAAGGGAAAGTTTGTGAACTTCAAGTTTCTGAAACATGATTTTGGAGGAAGGAAAACAAGTAGATGAGGATTTGAAAAAGATTCAAAAGAAAAGGGAGAGCCAGAGGAATTGGAAAAATAGATGTTACAGAATGATGGAGTAGGTGGGTATTTCTATGTTTTTGAGACAGAGAAAGGGCTAAAATTGCCATACATTCCATATCAGTTGGCAAAACAACTAGTAAAGTTTAATCACCAAATTCTAGGACAGGTAGGAATAGACAAGTTATAGCCAGTAGTGAAAGAATACACATTTGAAAAAAAAATTGCCGGGTAGTGCAGGATGAATGCTTGATATGTCTGCAGAAAAATGCAAAGTGCAAGAAGCCAGAGCTGTATAGGGTACTCATGGCAGATGGGCCATGGTATTCTATACAGGCTGACTATGCAGGACTAATGCCTTCTGCAAAGGGAGGGTATTGTTACTTGCTGGTAGTGGTACATGTTTTTTTTTTTTTTTCAAAATGAGTGGAAGCAATTCTAACCAAGGGAATGACAACTAAAGTGACAGCAGAAGCACTTTGGAGAAACTATTTTTTGCCATTGGGTATGGCCCAGGGTGTCAGACAATGGACCACAATTTGTCAGTAAAACAAAGAAAGTACTTTATGACATGCTGGGAATTCAGCAAAGGTTTCATGGTCTGTATCATCCCCAATCAAATGGGATGGCAGAAAAAATTAATAGAACCTTAAGGAAAGGTTGAAAAAATGTGTCTTGACAATGGAAATAATTGGTTAAATCACTTCCTTAGCATTTTGATAGGAGTTAGGGCAACACCAAATAGCAAGACTTCAATATCTCCATTTGAAGCGATGACAGGCAGACAAATGACTTATAGTTTCCTTTTGACCCAAAAGTACAGAGTGAAAGACCATTGTTAGAAACAGCAAAGCATCAACAATGGATGAAAGACCTGCAGAACATATGCCAAGAGACAGCCAAAGAGCAAGTGTTCCATTTGTGGAAAAAAGTTCCAACATTGCCAGAGCAATGGGATATTCAGTTGGGAAGTAAAGTCATGGTAAAACTGGTCCATGGGATAGTAATTGGGAAGGACCTTTTGAAGTAAAGGAATAGATTGGCCCATTGGTCCTAAGAGTAAGTCTAAAAAAATGTTGGTACATAGAGATCAGTGTAAAGTAATTAAACAGGGTGAGCAAACAAAGGGTAAGTAAATAATATTTTATTTATCTATTTTTCAGATGCCCATTTACTGTTTGGGAGACCAAACTTGCCAGAACAGGAATAAAAAAGACCTTTATTAGTAAAAGCTCCCAGAAAATAGACTGGGAAACAGAAATTGATGCAGTTACGTATTATAATATATGCAATGACTGCTGCATATAGCCTGAAAGGACAATAAATATCAAAAGACAAGAAGGGATGGATACCTAATTTTAATATGTTTACAGTAATCCAAATGGTATAGGCAGAAATAAATAATGAAACTAAATGCTGGATATGTGCACCAATACCTATGGCAAATGATCTAGCATATTTTTAGCAGTACCCATGGAACTAAAACATTTGCTAAAAAATTGTAGCAGGAATAGAGTTTGTGGCAAATCAGACAAGGTAGATGTTCCAACCTTAAAAGTAAGGACAGTTCCAAAAGGAAGTGTTTGCATCAAAACCAGTAGGGGGTCAGTGAATGCAATATCACAGTAGCTAGGGGATGTTTAAATAAACACCTGGAAGAGGAGTTAAAACTTAGGGCAGAAGTGAGAACATTTTTAGATCAACAAAAATTGGGAAAAGTAATGGAAATAATGAATATAATATTCAATTGGACAGACTGGACAGAATGTCCTTCAGAAAATATCAGGAAAGATGAAGTACAATTTGCATGTTCTAGAATTTAGGAGGATAAGGACATACACACATGTGTGACTAGTCTTAATCCAAGACTACAGGAGGGCCCAATAGGTATATTATGTGAGGGAGAATACTACATTTGCAGTACTAAAGCATATAAACGGCTTCCTATGGAATGGAAAGGAACTTGTTATGTAGAGTATGTAATACCCTCAATAAGATTAACTAAATAATTGCCTGAAGGTAAAATAAGGAATGTCAGGAGAAAGACAGAATTAAAAAAAACAGCACTGGTACATTAGATCAATCATGGATCTATGGTCATGACATAAATGCAGCAGAAGCAAAAAGTTAAAGAGGTTGCATTTAGGAGATGAGTTAATAGCTGGAACAGGAATTTTTTTTCAGCATATGGAGCTGTAAATAGTATATGGGAACTGAGAAAGCTCAGTAAATTAATGGAAGTGCTGGGTAATGCCACATCTGGGGCAATTACAGACATAACAGTGTAAATGACAGCCATTAGGAAAATGGCACTACAAAATAGGATAGCACTTGATTACTAGCTTGCTTCCCAGGAGGCCTCTGTGCTCTGGTCAACAACGAGTGCTGTACTTGGATTCCAGACAAGTCTGAATTCATAAATCAAAATTTAAGCAGAATACAACTAGTATCTGAAAAGGCTAGAATGACACGGAACAGTGATTGGAGTGATTGATTAAATGGGTTATTTTCAGGATGGTGTAAAGCCATTACCAAAGTTGTAATTGCGACAGTGGCCATTATTTTGTTGACCATGATAATCTGCATGTGTGTTAAACTTTGTATTAAAAAGACTGTCAATCAGGTATCTATTGTAAATAATGTAGGTGGTAAAGAAAGCAACATAACCAATGAATACATAATTTTTCTGTAAAACACAAAATTTGTTTTAAATTTTGATTGAAAATGTTTTGGTTTTCAAAATAAAATGAGGGAATTGATAGAGTTATGTAAATTAAAAACTGTTTTCCTCATAGTAATAACATGTATTTGATAGAAAAAAAATGTATATATAATTTGGTAGAACTGTTTTTCCTTCACATTAACAGAAGTTTTGTAAAAATGTTTTCTATCACAGTAACAGTGTGATATTTTTTTAGAAACAGCATGTAACACAGCATCTGCAAATGCAGAAAAGAAATATGCAGTAAACAAATATGACTACCTTAAGAGAATGTTTGTGTGTAACAAAAAGTGTTATACTTCTGAATGTTTTTGTAACAAATGGCATTAACAAAAGAGGCTTGTTGAAATATTATAAACATTTTAATTTATACAGATATTCAAGAGAATGAATTTGATAAAGGGAAATGCCTAACAGCAGAAAAAAAGTTGCAGACTATCCTAGCAATGAAAGAACATTTCAGCCTGCTGAGAACTGGTTTTCTCTGGATGCAATAAGGATACAAAGAATGCTTCAATACAGGAAAAGAATGTTTCATCAAGGATAAACTAGATAAAAGTGGCTGTAAAAGACAATCTGGAGGACATTTAGTAATCTGAGTCAGCTGGGGAAGTGCAGCTTATCTGACAGTCATTTATGTTATAAAGAAAATGTTATAATCTCACAGTAGTGCTTAGTCAACTTATATCAATACACTTTTTAACTATATGAATGTACAGTTGTATATTTAGTCTGCCCACCTACTGATAATTCAATTTAGCATTTACAGCACCAAGAAAATATCAATCTGGGACAGGAATGTGCTATAAAGGAACTCAAGCAGGAAGAAATATAAAAATATTTGGGAAATGATGAAGGATCAACAATAAAATGTGATCAAAACTCAGTAAGAAATATGTTAGAAGACAAGTTAATACTGAAAACAGTCCAGATGTCTAGGAATAAAGTCCAAGCTATAAACCAATTTGCTTTTCCTGATCGAACTGACAGTTTTGTTCATTGGTAGGTGCTAGGCTATTGGCTCTAGGGCCTATATAAGCCTAGCCAAAAAGGTACCCTGGCTTTCACCACCCAAGAAAGTTATTTTCCTGTGCCCCTGTTGAGCAGAGCTACAGAAGTGATCCCAAGGGTGAATTTCCTATTTCCCATCCAATCATCAAGATTTTTCTTGAAGAGTGCTAAAGAGGAGCTTTGTTTGATATAGATAGGTAGTTTGCTCCAGAGTATGGGAAGTCTCTGGGACAGGAATCTATCCCTCCAGCATGTTCTGTTTATTGTGGTGAAAAGGTTTAGGTCCCTAGAGTGTGTAGCTCAGAGGGATTTCTTTAAGTGGAGCATGTCCAACAGCTCTGGGTTTGACATAGCTTTGTATGCTAGGCAGAGATCGCCTCTGAGTAGGCGATATATAATGGAGTAAAGCTGGAGTTTTTTTAGATGGTCTGTATAAAGCATCTGTTTGAGGTTGGTAATCCTCTTTGTGAGGTATTTCTGCGGTCTTTCCAGTTGTTGTAGATATCCTGTGAAGTACATACCAAAAGGGGCATTGTACTCTATAATGGGTATAATGAGTGATGAGTAGAGGGGAACAATGACCTCTTTTTTTCCTGGATAAGAAACCTTTTATGATGAGGTGTATCATGTAGAAGGATTTCCTAACTACTGTGGCAATGTGATTATCAAAGGAGAAACTACTGTCCACCTGTGTCCCAAGGTCTCTCATCATACTTTTGGTGTTAAGTGGACTACCACCTATGTGGTAGTTCATTAGTACAGAGTTTTTACCAAAGGGGATGGCAATCTACTTTTTGGCATTGAGCTTGAGGCCATGGCTTTGACACTAGGCATCTGTCTCAGTGAGGCCCTTTTGTAGGATGTCCACATCATTAGGAGTTTTGATTATGGCTCCTAGTTTTCAGTCATCTGTGAACTTTGTTAGCCAAAGACCTTCTGTGTTAGCCTGTACTTCAGAGAAGTAGATGCCAAACAGGAGAGGACCCAGGACTGAACCCTGTGGTACTCTACTTGTCACTGGTCTGAAGTCGGATTTGGTGATTGGTACTTTCACAGTGTGGGTTCTGTCGGTGAGCCAGTTGGAAACCCATCTTGTGACACAGGGATTTATACCTAGTTTAGTGAGTTTATCTATAATTCCAGAGTGAGGGATGGTGTCGAAAGCCTTGGCGAGATCTAGATAGTATGTGTGAACCACCTTACCCTTGTCTATGGCTTTGGTGACTGCTTCAAAGAAGTATATCAGGTTCAGGTTCTGTATATTTAGTGCCATTGTGTTGTTACTCAGAGCAGATCTGAGTGTTGCCACTGAGATTCTTGACATAGCTATAGAATGCTTTGTGGCGGTCTTTAGAATCAGTGGTGATTTTGTTTTCATAACTAGCTTTGAAGGATTTTAAGAGGGATCTCAGCTTCTTACTGCGGCTGACCAGGGAGTTCCTTCAATCATGGGTTTTTGCTCTTTTTTTGCAACAGTTTCTTTCTTCTGTTGTAGAGTTGGTTTATTTATTTTATTTATTTATTTATTGCATTTGCTGACCGGGAAAGTCCACTGGGCCTGGAGGAGCCCATTTTCAGTGGAGGCCTGGGGAGAAAAGCTCCACATTATTACATACAATTAACAAAATAAAACATTGTAGATACATGAATAAAACAGATGTAGTACTATATACAATTAGTTAGAACAATTGTTAATATATAAAAATGTACACACGGTAGAAAGGATAAGACAAGTGGCAGAGATGACATTCCAATAAAGCTTAGAAAAGACAATTTCTTTTAAGTAAAAGCATAAATGGAAACAACAGAAGTATGAAAGTCAGAGTAGAAGAAGAAATTCACTTAGCAGTACATGTGAGTAGAGAAAGACAATAGTATCTACATGTGCATGAGTAAGATTCAAAATGGAGAGGTGTAGATTACAGGGTGAAACCAGTGAACAGACTGCATCTGGGTGAAAAGCTGGAGAGAGGAGGGGTAAGAAGGTACAGAGGAAAGAGTGGGAGAGATTAGACAATAGAAACAGGGAGGTTCCATAGTGGGAAATTAGGTGTTAGGATTTTATAGTGGGGTACAGTAGCATTGCCAGTTAGACACTAAATGTAATTCTATGGATGTTTTAAAAGAAGCAGACTTACAGGTTGAACTGAGAGAAGGAGGAAGATTATTCCATAACTGTGAGACAGCATGGCAGTACAGCATTTGGACAGCTGCCAATTTGGGTTTCTCTATAGACAGCAACATTTTGTTTTCTGACCTGAGGTGACAATTGGGCTGGTACTTGGTCAGTATGGATGAAAGGGAAGGGCACTGTTCAGGTTGGTAGATTATTTTGTGGGCTGTGGTTAGTTGAAGGTAAGTAAGAAGTTTAGTTTATGCAATGAAGAGCAGTGGTGGGTAAAGTATTTAGAGTTTGTAGCAAATTTGGCAATTTTATTGTAACAGGAATCAAGCTTACTTTTTAGGTTAGATTGTAGGTTGTTAAAGATGGGAGCACCATAAAACAGAGTAGGAAATAGGAAGGATGAGGTTAGGGCCTTTTTGGCAGTGAGACTGAGGAAATAGTTATGTCGATATAGGGCACCTAGCTTTTGATGGCTTTTTTTGTATTGCTTTGGATATGATGGTCAAAGGTTAGTTTGTCATCAATGATGACACCTAGCAGTTTGGTACTAGGATGACTTCTAGGATAGTATTTTTACATGAAGCAATTGTAAAAAGAGATTTATCAATAGGGGTGTTTTTTGTGGGAGCAAATAACAGTTTTGCTCAGTAGATGTGAATGCTTCTTGGGTAAGTTGCTGTAATTTGGTGAGAGAGTTTGAGGAGGGGATGATAACTGAATCGTCAGCGTACTGGATGACAGAGCTATGAGTAAGGCTTTGATGAAAGTTGTTGACAAATATACTAAAGAGGAGGGGACCAAGAATTGATCCTTGGGGAACACCTGTATTGGCAGTGATGAAACGGGAAGAAGAGTTTTGCCGTTTAGAGGATTGCTGCTGATTTTTGAGGTAGTTTGTAAACCATTGTAGGGTGGGGGGGAGAAAGATTGAGGTTGGAGAGTTTGCTGAGTAGCAGGGAGTGAGAAAAGGTGTCAGATGCCTTTGATAGATTGAGAATGAGAACTGAAACTAAGGAGCCAGAGTCATGGGCTCTATTTACTGTGTCTAAGAAGGAGATGAGGGCAGTGTTGGTGCTATGTCCCAGCCTGAAGCCATGCTGAGTGGAAAACAGCAGTTTGTATTTAACTAGATATTTTATGAGCTGTGTATGGATGCACTTCTCTAATATTTTAGAGATGGGTAAAGAATGGCAATAAGACGGAAGTTTGAGATGTCAGAGTTGTTGCTGTCTTTATGCAGAGGAACGACAAATGATTTTTTCCAGATATCTGGTATGTAGGATTCTTGAATTGACCTGTTAAGGAGTATGCTGACAGGGTACGCTATGGAAAGGGCTGCTAGTTGGAGGTATTCTGCAAGTAGATTATCAGGAGCTTTTGTACAAGGTACCGTTTATGGCAGGGGACCACTAGATTGGCTTCCTTTTTTTGGAGGATAGCATCTTGGTTCTGTTAGGGATAGCACAATCCATGCACTCGTGTAAGTGCTAATAAAGTGCATTTGTGTAGGATTTAACAGTCGTACCTCTATTGTCCATCTGCATGGGTGTTGTGAAATTTGCCACTTCTGTCTTACGAAGCATGAAGTTGGCTTTGGAGAAATTTTTTACAGTGGTTTCCCTAATGGGGGGCGGGATGTGGATGTCTAGGGTGTTTAGCTTATGGTTGGATCTGACCAATGAGGAATTGACCTCTGGTGTGGAACACCAGTATACCGTGTTGGTAATGACCAGGTCTAGGATACTGCTGCCTCTGATGGGGGTGTGGGTAAATTGATCCAAGGCACTGGAATTTATGAATTCTTGAAAACGTTGAGCAAAAGAGTTGGTACATGAGTAGTTTTCCCAGTTAATGGTGGGGTAGTTGAAATCACCCATTATTAGGGTGTTGGGTTGTATCCCAATATTTTCCAGTGTATCAAGAAATGCAGAGTGGGAATACTGGGGTATGGTGGGGGGATCTGTTGCAAGTTACAATTTGGATTGCGGTCTTGCCCAGAGTTAGTTGCACTTGGATAATCTCGGATGCATTATGCTGAGCAACTAGCCTGGAGGTGTGGATATCCTTAATGAATATGAACATGCCTCCACCTTTAGTGTTTGTCCTACTTCTTTCCTCTGATGTATAACACCTGGAAAAATGATTGACCCCCCAAATGATATTGGATCAGTTGGACAGGAAATCAAGAAAAATGCTTCATGCTTATCAAATGACACATAAAAGTCTGTGTATACCACAATTATATATTCCTTATTCTGAAGGACTTATGGCCCTCCTTGAAACTGATTATATGTATAGATCTGCAATCACAAGACTGCATTACATAACTGCTGACTTCACCAAATTCAAACATAGTGAAAGTTTTAAAACATGGGGAAAACAAGTATAAGATGGCTTCCCTGCTTAGCTAGCAAATGCATATCAGTGTCAAGCAGGAATGGAAATCAAACCAGAAGAAAGCAAAAATCAGATAGCAACTGAATGTGTCAAAAAACAAAAGGAGGAATATAAGGAGGATTAGATGAGAAGGCAAGAAATGTAGAAAAGGCATAAATATAGTGGCAAGTACAGAAAATTCCTGCACAAACTGATGTCAATCAGGATCTGACACAGGAATGGTTAAGGAGAGGTGGATTTAAACCAAAAGATGAAAGATTAATATTGGTGGCCCAGAGCAGCGAATTACATACATGTCAGTTTAAAAAGAAAAAGAAAATCTTGGGAGAACAATGTACAAGCATATAAAATCTTAAAATAATAGTGGATGTCCTACTTCTTTCTTTTGAGGTCTAACACCTGGATACTTTTGTATACTGCCTGGACACTAGGTTATCCTCAGTATGATATCCCAAGAGAAAAGAATACAGCAACAGTAATAGGGAAGGACATAATGGGACCTATTGGCAAACCAAATATTTTGTTTATCAAACACTATATGATAATATAGCCATAATCATGACCTTCATGTGCATTTACTGATGTTCATGGCTTGTTCATTTCTCAGTGCAAGAAAGCTCTTCCTGCCTCACAGTTTATTCAATAAGGCAAAAGCCAACTGCAGGGGCAATCATGCTGGTGGTTATTAAGGCTTTTTCCCTACTATACTTACCCCCTGCAGCTCCTATCTGTCTGGAACTCCACTGTGTTGACTACCTCTGGGAAGTGTCTTTGCCTCCACACATGTTACACTTCTGGTTTGCTTCTGTGCAATGCACCTGCTTCACATTGTTTTCTCAGCATGTGTGTGCACCTTGAGAATAAAACCAAGTACCCTATCTCTCTAGTGTTATCCAAATAGTGAGCTAGATCTTCTACCCTCCCCAGGACTGGTGAGCCAACAGTTGTTACATTCCAATCCTCCTGGCCTATGCTGCTCACTGAACACAGATCATCTAGGTCAAGGTCAGTGCTTGTACCCTCTATGCATGGACCAGGCTCTGCTGTTATTACATTTAAGGTTTATGCTTTGCACAGCATCATTGTGGGTTGCAGTCATATCTATATGCTTGCTCTATATCTGGTAGCAACTGCTGTTCTAAGCTGTGTTCATTTATGATCAGTTCATATCAATTTGTTTTATGTTGCAGGAAATGCTAAAGCATTATTATTTTAAGTAATCTTATTTCTTTTACACATTACTCATTTGCTTTTTATTAAATACAATGAATTATGTATATAATATTGTGATGATATGCTCATCACTCAAACTTGACACTCGCCTGGTGTGTTTTTCATTTATGCAAATGCTAATGAAAAATTAGCTCGAGTCTAATTGCGGCATTCTTAACAATTCTTAGTTTTTTTTTTCTAATGCCTTCTCTTAGCAACTGTTATCACAACAAAACTGATTACCTACTAAGAAAATAAGTAACTGGTAACATATAACCACTTTTACAAACTGCACCTCTCATCTGGAATATCTGTAGTCATTTTATGTTTCTTCAATATTCACTGTAGACAATATTTCTTGCAACAGTATGTCTTGTAACAAAGCAACCACTGTTAACCAAAATGAGATCAATCAAAATAACATCACGCAGTGATTTTAGTTAATTTAAGGTCATTACAGTTTTGTATATAACATTCCCGCCTACATTTCCTGAGTACTTATAGTACCTTTGTTTAATTATCTTGAAGCGAATGCACAACAATTCTAACATATAACATCCATTTTGTTTAACTTATTATCTATCGTTCCTATCATGTTACTGAAGTGCACCATGCCAGGCAATACTAAGCAGACATTTGCATTTAATTGTGTTTATAAT
The DNA here is from genome assembly GCF_019279795.1 of Protopterus annectens. Lineage (NCBI taxonomy): Eukaryota > Metazoa > Chordata > Ceratodontiformes > Protopteridae > Protopterus > Protopterus annectens. The sequence continues at coordinate 581,365,771 of NC_056750.1, forward strand.
TTCTATTTAGAGTCTGTTAGACTACTTGTATAGTGGCATTGAGTTAAAATCCATTCAGCAGAACCAGCAAATAACCAAAGTAAATCTGACTGCAGACATTACATTTCAACATGTGTCGTATAACATAAATAACTACATCATCACAGTTCTAGGTTTTAGTGCAAGCAGAACACACTCCAAAATGTACATCTTTGATATGATCTTTCACTTCTTGTTTGCATCTGAGTGTCCGTCCTATACTGATTCACAATATGTAGTCATTGTGGATACACTTGCATTCCAGTTTATGGTACCTACAGTTTAATACTTATTACAAAGGAGAAGAAAAACACTTGTCACATTAATAATGACATCATTTTTTTTCTTTGATAAGGTGCAGGCATTCCATGTATGACAACAAATGAATGCTCAAGCTAAAAACAACTTCACCATCACAATTGTGGTTCTGCCTTTTATTATTAATGGCAAACTTTTGAGTAAAAACTTGAATTGGACTGTAAAATTCAAATTGCAACAAAAAGCAAATAAAACATTATTAAATAGCGGGTTTACTATTATTACATTCAAGCATACAAGCACTGTTCAGATGTTTGCTTACAGCTCCTTATTAGCAGTGGAAATACAGCTTCATTGCTCCACTTTAATGGCAGGTATTTTAGTTTCCTTGGCAAATATATAGCTGCTTCCCAGGTTATAATAAATACCACTGATATTCAATACATGCAGGAATTTGAAACAGCTACTGACCTATCCTCAGATCTTTACAGTTGTGGGAGATCCAAAATGTCCAGAGTGTGATAGCATGAACTGTAAGAAACTATAATTCCTTATTCATGTATTTATTAATTATGAAAGGAAGGTTTGGTTCCTACAGTTTTGATTGATTAAGCCTTCTGATCTGGAAAATTTAAGAAATGGTAAATATTTAAATATTTATTTTCTATACTGCTGGTTATTCTGAGTGAACATAAAACCATCAAAAACTTGCCCTCATATTTTAATTTAAAGAATGAAATTAAAAAGGTCATAAAATGTCCAAGAAAACTAATTTGCAAAATGGAAAAGTTTCAAAGCCATTTTTTTCTCTACAGAATAATATTTCCAAGTCTTCATTACTGCAATATATTGTGCAAGTCAAGGTCACACAGATCCCTTTACATAATGTGATGTCAGGCTCAAGGAAGACAAAATGCAGACAGTCTTTTTAGTGAGAAAAAACAGACCTGGAAAATTCCTATAGAAGAAATAAACTGCTGGTGACCCGGATAAAACATGGTTGCTTTGCTTACAACATAGAAATAATGAAATATGTAAAATAATGAGAAAGAGTAAAGCATGTCAGCCTTTATTCAAACTCTGATGATGAGGATGACAATGATGACAATTTAACATTCAAGCACATTTTGTCCTGTCTGATTAAATCATTATATGCTCCGGTGAAAAACTTATGGCACCGCAGAAGAAACTGCACCTTTTATTACAATAAAAATACAACTTCAGATGTAGAATCAATAGACTAGGCACATGTTTTGCTCAATAGACATGCATAAACAGACAACTAGACATTTATTATGTTTTCTTAAAAAAAAAGAAGAAGGACTGAAAAAAATCACTGAAAACCCAAATAAAAAAATGAAAAAAAAATAGTAATAACAAAAATTATTGCACACATCAGGCCATTCCAATAAATAAAAAGACACTTTGTAACTGGTGTCAGTGTCAAATGACACAAACATGCATATATGTGTGTGTGTGTGTGTGTGTGTGTGTGTGTGTGTGTGTTTATATATATATATATATATATATATATATATTGGTCTACTTCATATGACCTAACTTTCATTTGACTGAGACCAAAACACTGACAAAAGACTGAAAACTCATTTGACTAAAATAACACTGACAAATTAAATTAAAAGGTACATGCCCTTTTCCCCACTGTAGTGTGATCCTGGAGTTAGTATGTATAGTTAGGGGGGTGTGGGGGCTCAGTCCTGTCTCTCTTCATATAGCCCAGTAAGGTACTTTTCAAGTCATTCACTCCAAAATGGACTACAACAGATTCATAACGGTACTTGTTGTTGAGACACGTGAGTGCATGCATGATCTAATGCATTCTGGCACCCAAGAAGCAGCTGGCCATGACCTCCTGCTTGTCCAGCCTGGTGAGGGGTACATTTATGAGTCTCAATTTGGAGTTGCCTATGACCAAGACATTTGGTTTTGAGGTGATTTGCCTTAGGGGCTTATTGGCTGAGACACTGTTCTGTCTATTATTATGTGGAGTGGATTCTGTTGGGTCAGCAGTGTGTGCAGTAGGTTTGAGCTTGGGATGTCTCCAATCTTTAGGTAGGTTTCTAGCAAGTACCTCCACGTATGTGTGTTATGAGCTAGTTATGTACGAAAGGTGAAGTGTGTGCCCTGGCAACGTGTTTTATATCCAGTTTGTTGTTATGTGAGAGAACTGATTCCAAATTCACAGTATAGATATATCTCTCACACATGATGTATTTGTTTGTTTTAGGAGTTTCAATCAAGCTGGCTGGAGAAATGGTGGGAAAATGTCCATCCATTATAGTATGTATATACTGTAGCAACTAGTGGGGAGTAGGCTAGATGGACCAGGTTTTGCTGTAAGATGAACAAAAAGCAGCTATTCTATGGAGGGGTAGAAAACTGTGCCAGTGCTTCACAATGCACATGAGTTGCTCACTGGGCAGCAGTTTGCAACTGTGCTGTGCACAATGAATCAGGGAAGCTTAGGAGGGTTCCATAGCAGATATCTAGGGAAACTTGTCTTTCCAGGTGGTTGATTCTATGCACAGCAATACACTGCTGTACTAAACCCATTGTGCATTGTAAGCTATGTGCAAATATGAGGCTTAAATACAAATGAAGTTAAATGATTTTAAAATAAACTAACCAAAGGGAAAGCCCAAGACTGAGCCTTATTCCAGCAATCTCCAACTCAGATGGGTCCTTGGCTGTACACTTCTGCCACAAGGGTGCAGGGGGGCCTTCTTAATAATGTAAGATGTGATACCAAACAGTCTAAATTCAGCAAGCCTGAACCTAGCCTATGCTATAAAATGCAAAAGTCCTAGAAATTCAAAGTGCAGAAAACCACAGTTACAACAGCAACAAAACAGTTTAAATAAAGCATAAATTAAGTAGAATAATCACACAAGAATGTATACCACAAATATTCCTAGTGTGAAATAACTTGCCTGAAACCCAAGTGTTTAAACTAAAACACTTTCAAAATAACATACACAATAAGCCTTCAACCAGCAATTCCCAACTTTGAAGGGTGTAGGCTATCCTCTCCCGCCATAAGACTTTAGACCACAAATCTTCCTAATGTAAAATAATAGTTTTGGAACCCATGTGCTTAAAGCAAAACAAAGACACTTAAAACAACAGGCACAATAAGCCTTCAACCAGCAATTCCAAACTCAAATGGGCAGAGGCTACCCTCTCTTCCCACATGAGTGTAGACCACAAACTTTCTTAATGTAAAATAACTGGCCTGCAGCCCAAGTGCTTAAACCAAAACTAAGGTGCTAATTTGCAATTCCATACAAATGTAACTTTTTCTTCTTGTTATGTCCTTGCATGTCTTGTGTACCCTTGCACTTACTCCTGTCATTAACATTCTGCTTCTTCTCAATCACATTCATAATAACTTTAACAAACAACTTCATACTTTAACTACAAAGATATATTCCAAATTTAAAAAAAATATTTACTTGTGTAACAGTAATTTATATAGGTAAATACAAATACATTTCTTTAAATGAATATTTTTTCATCTTCATGCAGTTTAAACACAGACTAATTTGTTCAGAGAAGACACAGATTGGATTGGGGGTAAGGACAGAAGAAGCAAGGAAGGTAGTCAATAGGAATGAGGCTAGGTGTAGTGGACTGGAAGGGAAAGGGTTAAAATGAATGGGAACAGAGAGGGCATTTGAGTAGGAAGTGGGGTAGGACGTAGCATGGAGTTAGAGGGGTTTTGCTTATTAGCTGGGACCCAAGGGTCAGACTTTAGTGTAGGCTTGCCGAGCTCCTCCTTCCCTCCCCTTTAGGGATATGTTTTTGGACTTTATAGTGAGCTGAACTGTTCATGAGATCTGGGGATAACAGTTTGGTGAATGAATCCCTCTTCTGTTTCTCCTTTTTCCTTTTAATTCTGGTTTGGTTTGATTTGAAGTGATTGCTTGTTGTAGAAGTGAGCAGGATCGCACTGCTTCTAATGAGATTTTGGAGTTGTGAGTGGATTCTTTTAACTCTGCTTTACATCAAGACAAAGGGAAGGTGAATGGGTAATACTGCCTACTGTAAACTTTTTATGTTTTTAAAACAATGAATGCTGTGGAATTATTTTGTATTTAGTTAATGGTGATCTTACCCTAAGTGGTATGGTTATTTACTTGGAATGGGAATCTAGACAAGTATGTTTTATCAAATGCTTCTACATTTTTGTGTGAACTACTGTTGTGCTACATGTGTTTGTATGCATTATTTAAAACAACTATATTGATTTTGCCTTTTATTTTCTGGTCAAATTGGAATTTTCTGTTAACAATACTTTTCTCACTATGCAGCATTTTTTACCATGCCACCACTGAAATGGGGGCTTCTTTACTTGGCTCAGTTTATCTCACCTGGTTAATAAATTAATGTTTCACTTTCCCAGTGCATTTTTGGCACTTCACTTTTTTCACGACATTTGTTTTACTGCATTATTTTTTCAGTGTGCCTTTGTCTATGTTTTACTTTATACCTTATTTCAGTTTGCCTTTTTCATTAGTAACCTGTTGCAGTATTACCTCAACCAACCTTCCTTTAGATTTCTTAATGTATGTACTCCTCCAGTTTATTTTAACAAACTTTCACTTTGAAAGAAATGCATTCTTAAGAATACTCTTATAATTGCATCTTCCTTTTATTTTTTATTAACAACCCTTTGCTGTGATTTTGATAGCTGGCATTTTTAACATGACATTCCACTGGATTATTCTTATCTGTTTGTTTCTCACAGGTCATCACTTGGTTTGTATCATGAATTATATGCCCATCATATAACTATTTTGTTTTCTGATGTGTGGACTTTCTTTCTACAGCCTGCATTTCTGTGACTGCATCAGATCATTTTCCTCATACATGTAACACATCTACTTCTGATGTGAATCCATTTCACACCAGATGCATCCAAAAGCAAGTACCTTGCATGCTTTAATCTCTGTGGCAGGGTATACATAAAAACTACATTTCCTTTGTTAATTGTAGTTCATTCTTCATTTGAGCCACAATCTTTTCCAAACTCACAGCCTCTTGTATTTTATTCTCACTGCCCTGCAAGGCATCATCTTGCTTAAACGCCTCTTGGGGTAAGGCAGATTTTTGCAGTCTATAAGACCTTGCATTTATAAATATTACATAAGGTATATAATCAGGCTGTGCCTCCAGCACCTTTATATTATGAGTCAGTATATTTTCCACCCACTGCAATTTATCTTGAATTAAAGTTTATTTTATGTGGCACAGTTCAAATTTCATTTGAACCATGATTTATATCTCAAACATGCTTAATAAATTCAGTCAGACTTTCAGTTAAGGTATATGTTTATACTTACTTGCATAATTTTATTCAAGGATGCCCCTTGAACAAGAGCTCTAATCCCTTTGTATGTTTTACTGTCCAGCCACTCAAGGTCAGCCTTCTGCCCTCTCAGACATTCTGTAAAAGAGCCATCATATTTTAGGTATTTGACAGTTCTCTCATGTTATGCTTCCATTTCTATGGACATTTGAAGTACCATTTGGTTTAATTTCACACACTGCTCAGCAACAATACCCCATAGTGGCTGTTCTATTTTCTGTAACATTTTGCTTCAGAGAGGTTTTTGCCATTAAGAGGTAAAGTTTTCCTTGAAACCCTACTTACTCCACTATCACAGAATTCAGCTTCTTTACAAAACCAAAAATGAAATTAGTAAGAGTTTCTCATCATCAAGCCATGAACCAACTAAGATGTAATTTTAATAGTCTTATAAATGAATTCTGTCTACAGCGTAAATATCACTATCCAGAGCCTTACCAAGTTCTGGAGTGTCTAAACAGTACCAAAAACTCCATTTTATATTTCTGTAATGTTTACATTTACAAGCACACTGCTTAATTTTTTCACTTTTGTTCTGAAGTATGTTTTGAGTTTTAGTATCATTCTGCTGTATCCTAGTAGCGCCCATTGATATAAAACATTTGATTATCAGGACATCTTACACACACCCTACTGACACATGTGACACTCATGCTCCAATTTATTTCCTCTGCAGTTTCATCCTCTACATCTCAATACTTTAATATAAGCATTGTTAACAGATTTCATCCTTTTTTAATCTTATCAGTACAGACAGTATATTTCAATCCATATAGTTAGGCTTTGGCATAAGATTTTTACAGCACAGCTTCCCTATGATTCTCCATCAATTCATGATTTATTACTTATAGCAGAACTCAATAGGATTTCAGATTTTATGCATTAATTTTGCACTTTTATTACCCTTCAACTTCTTTTAGTTTTTGAATATTTGGTTAGAAGTATGCATTTTATTTAGGTCCCAGCTTTCCCTTAATATTTACACCACTGACTTTTGTTCCAAATACAGATTTTCTTCACAGAGTAGCAGCCACAGGCCCTACTTAGAAACAGTAATTGTACTGTTTCACTATAAATGATACCTCAGTCATGTAGTAATGGCCTATTTCTCCTTTTAGTCGCTGATCTGCACAGTGAGTGGTAGATATTTTGAAACTACGACACTCTCTCATAACAAAACAACCAGATTTTTTGCACACAGTTCACTAACAGCAGAATATTTTCAGTTCATTACTTTTTGTTACTGCAGCTGTCAATACAACAATTTTAATTTATTTTTAATATCACACCTGTGAGGAATTCCACAGTGGATAAATGGATTCCTAAAAAATTAAAGAATAGCCAAAAAAGTATAAAAAAAGGGGAAACCAAGCACAGTTTAAAAGCAAACAATTATATTTTTATTGGTAAGTGCTTTCATGGACAAAAACAATGCTTCATCAGACCATACTCACAGATAAAACCATCACAGTTTAAATACTATAAAACAATCCAAATCAGGACATATGACTATCCGGTTTCCAATCACAACTGAAGAGAGAAATACAAAGTAACCAAACTTTGATACAAAATATCAGCATATTTACATAAATCTGTTGAAAACAACCAGGTTTTTCCATATCTGCCACTGCCAATCAGGAAGATGGAATCCCATTCAAAGAGCCATTCACAAAACTGAGGGAAGAATCGGAGAAAACAGTCTGTGGAATTCTATCCTTGTGAAACTATCAAATGGATATGGAAATCAGCACCATGTCTTTGATCTGGAATATATTTAATAAAACTTTATCTAATTCATAGATACCTGTACTGGAAAAAGATTTATCCTTTTTTTTCCAGCTCTATTATGGACCGCAAACATTTTTCATGTAATGTTATACTTGAGACAATTTTTTCTGATAAAAATATTGCTAGCAGTTTTAAAAACCCCAGTACTTTTATACTAGTTATGCATCCTTTACTGGAAGCGTTTTGTAAAACTTGTAAAAATTATGTCATTAGAATGTTTAACAACAGCAATTATGGAAAAAGTTTTCACAACCTTAGTAAACTAGAATATGGATACTTTAGTCAGCTTACAGAATAATTGTGACATTTCTATATGGCCTGTGGATAAAGATGGGCCATCATAGTGATGGACAAAGTTTTTTATGTCAATACTTTGAAGCAAATGTCTGATCTATCTACATATAATTTGTCTCACAGATATAAAGAATATGATTGGATCTATATATAATACACTACAGGACTGTCTCTCTAGTAGATTAATATCTTTAGAACTGTTCAGATATTTTCTTGTGGAATTTCCATTGGTTCCTAGCTTTCAAGGACTACCTAAGGTACACTAGTATCCCCTTTAAGGACCATAGTATCAGTATGTGGATGGCTTACCACGCCTCTCTCCATTTATGTTGAAAAACAGATAGGACCAATCCTAGATTTAACTAGCACTGTGTTAACAGATGCAAAACACTTTTTGCAAGATTTATATTTAACTACAAGAGTAATCCCTTACCATTTGATTGTCTAATGGTTACTTTAGATATTTCCTTTATATTTACAGTTATTCCTAACACCATAGGAATAGAATCAGTTAAGCTATTTTTAACACAAAATAGTTGTTACTCTAATAAACAGACTGATTTAATCTGTTTGTTTCTAGAACTGATTCTTGAGACACTGTCTTTCTATTTGATGGGGTATACTATCCACAGAAATTGGGCATAGCTATGGGCACACCATGTGCCAACAACTATGCCAATATGGTTTTAGATCATTGGGAAAGTAACTATGTTCTTTAAAGGAACAAGTTTACCTCTTTTGATAAATTTATAGAAGATTTATGGATGACATCTTTTGCTGTGGATTGTATCTTTAGATTTACTTGTTGAGTGTATCAAATCTCTCCACAGCACTATCACATATTTGAAATTTTCATACAATTTTTCCACGTGAGATTCATTTTTTTAGATGTTAGAATAAACAGAAATCCTGACCAATCATTTGGTACAGGTCTTTATAGAAAAACTTGCTGTAGGAATAACTTATTACACAGAAATAGCATGCATCCTGGGTATGTATACAGGAATATTCTGAATGGACAGTTGATGTGTTATCTAGGTTGAATGATAATTATGAGAAACCTTAAGAAGATCTGAGTTTAATGAATAAAGAATTTAATGGCAATGGTTATATGAGTAACAAGATAGAAAAGATGAGGCTTGATGTTAATCATTTAAGATCTGGTTGAGCCAAACCAGATTTTTCAATGACCTCTGAAACTCACATGGGTACTACTTCTAGGCAGTGTATTCTTTAGTAACAATGTTGATAACATATGTAAGATAATTAGGAAGAATTGGCCGATTATTTTATTGGATGATACAATTAGGCAATGAGTGGGAGAAAAAACATATTTCTGTTTTGTGAACAAAAAATCCCTGAAAAGACTGCTGTGCTACAGGAACAATATACAAGCAAGTGAGACTTCATCTAGATGTCTAGGCACTTTACTGTGTAAGAAATGTAGATTTTTGTAAACACAGTAATAGCAATAATCATTTTGCATATCCTACTACAAATGTTACTTCTGTCTTAAACATGAATGCAGACTGTTCTACTAGGAATCTTGTTTATTTAGCAAGTTGCGTAATGTACTCATTGTTTTATGTTGGGTAGACTAATTGTTCCCTTATGGAATGTATACAATAACATATTTACAGCATACACAAACACAGTGATAGGAATGCTCTAGATAAACATGTTACGGAGAATGATAAAACTCACATTTTTAATTTTATGGCTACAGAACAATTGAGACAAGATCAGAGACTTGGTGATTTTAAGAATACAACAGAGAAACATGAGACTAAATAGATTATTAAACTTCAGGCCAATAAAGGTTTGGATATGAATGGGAAGGTCCCTTTAAGACCTATTCTGAAGACACAAGATTTATTTAAATTAATTGATACTTTGTATAAATAGTTGGCTACTTTTTATTTGTCTCTTCGGATGTGATTGGTAACTAATAGTCATGTGTCCTGATTTGGATTGTTTTATTGTATTTAAACTGTGATGGTTTTATCTGAGAGTATGGTCTAATGAAGCACCATTTGAGGTGCAAAATAACTTAAATAAAAATATAATTGTTTGCCTTTAACTGTGCTTAGTTTCTACATGTTTATACATTTCTGGCTATTTTTTAATAATGTTACTTTCTGCATTCTTTTATAAATGCTAACACAAAGAAGTAATGGGGATACAAATTATCAGGGTAGTACACACATTGTGCTGTCATACAATTATTTTAATACTTTTACATCAGTTATTACTTCACTTTCTTTAAGGAAAAAACTTTCCATACTTTGTATATGCAAACAACACTTCCTTTCCACTGCAGGACTATCTTGAGCAGATGCAAGAACATCTTCTTAATGTATTTTTAAAACAGCTTAGTATATTCATTAAGTTCAGCTTTGGTAAGCAAGATGTGATGTTATATTATGCTGTTATAGGTTATGTGCTTCATGTCATAGGTTCATAGGATGATACTAGGCTATTGGTCTGAGGCACTTAAAAGCCTAGCCAAGAATTTTGCCCATGTTCTCACAAATTCAGCACCTGTTTCCCTTGTCCAGCAGGGACAAAGGTGGGATCCCAGGGATGTATTTTCTGCTTCCCATCCAGTCATCCAGGTTTCTCATAAAGAGGGCTAGGGTGGTACTCTGCTTGACATAGAGAGGGAGTCTATTCCACAGCTGGGGGAGTCTTTGGAACACAAATCTATCTCACCAACAAGTTCTATTAATGTCATAGACCAGGATGAGGCCTTGCGTGTGGGTTGCATGAGTGGAGTTTGACTTATGAATATGCAGCAACTCCATCAAGGCTGGGTCTGAGATGGCCTTGTATGCCAGACACAGGTCACCTCTGAGAAGTATGTTTGAGACTATGTAGAGGGACAGGGCTTTTAGCCTATCTGTGTAAGATAGGTGTTTGAGACCCTGGATTTTCCTGGTCATGAACCTCTGTGGTCTCTCCACCTGCTGCATGTGCTTGGCAAGGTACATGCTAAAGTGGGCATTGTACTCGATAATGGCTCTGATAAGGGAGGAGTACAGGGATGTGATGACCTCCTTGTTCCTTGATGACATACCCTTATTTATGAGGTGCATCATGTAGAAAGCTTTCCTTACAACAGAGGCAACTCAGTGGTCAAAAGTCAGGTTGCTATCGACCTGGGCATCCAAGTTGCTCACAACCAAATGTGTGCTTATTACATTGTTATTAATGTGACAATTAGTGGGGATGCCATTTTCCACAAAGGGGCTAATGATGCATTTCTCGGCATTTGGTTTGAAGCCATGTTTCTGGCACCAGTCATTACTTTGGGTAAAGCTCTCTTGGAGGATGTTCACATCACTAGGGGAATTTAAGACAGTGCCCAGTTTGCAGTCATCAGCATACTTGGTAAACCACACACCACTGGTTTTGGCTTTCAGCTCAGAAAAGTATATCCCAAACAGTAAAGGGCCAAAGACCAATCCTTGGGGTACACCCCTCGTTATGGGTCTACTACTAGAGGTGGTGTCCCCTATTTTGACTGAGTGGGTTCTATCAGTGAGCCAGTTAGCTATGCATCTGGTAACACACAGGTTGATGCCTAGCTGGGAGAGTTTATCTATTATGCTCACGTGGGGAACAATGTTAAAGGCTTTGGCTAGGTCAGGGTAGGCAGTGGGCACCGTCATCCCCTCATCCATGGCTTTGGTGACTGTTTTGAAGAAGTTAATCAAGTTTAGCAGGCACGATCTCCCTTTGACAAAACCAAACTGTGTGGGGTCTAGAGTTCGGAGGGTGCCAATCATACCTCTCAACCTGGAAACATCAAAAATCTGGACAAGGCCCATGAACAATAGGTACAAATCTGTAAGGCTGATTAACATAAAATTTGCATGCATAATTATGTAACCCTGCCCACTCCAATGGAATTGTAGGATATCGGCTTTCAAACGCAAACTGAAGAACAGACAACCAACCTATGGCACCAAGTCCCCCTGCAGCCATTCCAATTATCCATTACCTGGCTATTCCACCCCATTTATCATAAATACTAATGTGCATACTGCTTTACCTCTGCAATGATTATTTGGATTTTATATTTACATTTTATAGCAAAATGCACAAACACTAATAGATATCTGCTAAACAAAGCAATACTGTCTCACAATGAATACACTTAGCATTAAAACTTCTCTGCCCTTGAAAATTACATTCACTGAAACAGCATTGAAACCCACACCACATCCAAAGAAAATGCATCTGGCCAGTGCTGGATAAAGATTACCTTCAGGCTGTTTGCAACTCATAGCCTCTTGCACACAAAACAAGAAACATACATGTGTTCTTTGATACACCTTCCTGACTTTATTACATTATATTCCTTGTATAATACAGCAAACTTGTTAGACTTAGAGTGCATTTTAAATTTATTGTTTGAACATTTTTCCAGTAGGCAATGAAAGAAAATGCATGAACCAGTATTGACAAAACTGCCCAATTCAGAACATTCCATCATAAAAGTCTACTTCCACACACACAATATATATATATATATATATATATATATATATATATATATATATATATATATATACTCAAAGTCACACAGTTAGACAATGGAGGCTGAGGAAATTAATCTCTGGACCAGAGGAAGGAGCTTATCAATGAACTGCCACAGACAATCAAAAGTTAATCAGATCAGAAGGTACAGGAAAATATTTTTAAAAACTGAGGAAATGTATTTTCTGATGACTTATTTAACTCATTAAAACATGCTTTTTGTGCAGATTATTTAATGATGTTTTGGAACTTGATGTTTTCCCTTGGAGTACCTGAGAAGTCAGATTACTATAATTATAAAGTCTGACAAGAATACACTACTCAAAGACAGTCCATTTTCATACAATATCTTGATCAAAATCCATACTTATATGCTATTAACACTGAAGCTCAAGTAAACAGACTTTTTAAAAAGGTATATCGTCTGGAGACAGTACTAGAATATACTGTTCAATTAAACAGAATAGAAATAAACTGTTTCATATTGCCTGCTTTCAATAGACAATAACTAACTTGTCAATGGTATTATAAAGAGATATGAAAAACATTTGCCGAAATATGTTTTTCCTAAATGCTGCTTAAACTCTTTAAGGCTGCCATAAACTTAACTTTTCATTGTCTGGTTTTGCGAAGTATAGAATGGACTGCATTCCTTTATATTATGAGAAAGATACTACTGCATGTTTTCACCAAAATGTAAAAGGTTACAATTCTTAAACAAAGAGTATGTCCTATGTTAAATGGCATATGCAGATTAGGAAGAGTGCAAACATTCTTGGGTAGACTCATTCCCAATATCCAATTAAAAAAAAAAAACTTCCTTCTCATCCAGCAAGCACATTTTGCTGGTCCATTATTTTAGAATCCAGGCCAATGTGTCCTTGTTTTTTTAACTATAAAATAGTAGAAGACAAGGTTATTTTTCATCATGGCAGTGAGATAAAAATATTGTATGTGCTTTGCTTTTTCCCTATGTCTGATGAGTTTTATTACTGAAACTAGGAAGATTTCAGGAATTTTTGGTTCATGGTGTTTAGGTAAGTTAGGCAAATTTTTTTCCTTTATGCCAATCTTGCTGTAAACTAATGATACTGGCACCATTGTTCAGTGCCCAAGACAACATATTTACAACAAAATTAGGCTTTGTCAAAATACTACAGCTTCCAAACTACAAACAGCAGCACCACTGCTTCTAAACTACGAACAGCAGCATCATTGCTTCTCTCAACAATAACTAATTACACCCACTCTAGATCTAGCCTCACAGCCATTCTTGGAAAGCCACCTTGCAAGCAGCACTGCTTCTCAATCTCAACTAATCGGCAGCATTACTTCGGCAGCTCTCCTTTCTGGGCACATGGTTTTCAGCTTAGGAAAACTTAACTCTGCAGGCTGCAGTAGCTTTATTCCACCATGAACAACTAAGGAGTTCCATTCCCCTCACAGCTGACAAGAAATAAATGCATGCACATTGAGTTCAATTCCAAATGGTTGGCAGGTTGTTTCATGGAGCTGATGTCAAAATTCAAACAAAACAGCCGGGGAATCCAGAAATTAAGGGGTGCCATTCGCGAATCATGGCACCTCATTATTTGGACACCAAAACTCGGTAAAAAACAAGTAATTTGGTACACTTTGGAGGTATGGTGCCAATGTCCTCGTTTATAAGATCCATGATAATGTATTCCATGGCCTTGCAGATCAGGCTAGTTAGGCTGAAGGGCCTTAGTATTATAAGTAGTTAGATATCTAACCCTTCCTTCTTCTTTATTCACCGATAACGAAGAAGAAAATAAGGTTAGATATTTAACTACTTATAATACTAAGACTAGGGAAGTAAAGAAAATTATTGAGAATAATTGGAATATTTTTATGGTTATGCCAGAACTACATCAGATACTTTATAATAAGCCAGATTTTACATATATGAATTTAAAGAACTTAAAAATACGATTGTGTTATAAAGATTTTAGGCATCAGAAGAGAGCTCAGAAAATATATACAACCCATGTTTGAACTGCAGCTGCTGTACTGATATGTTTACGAAGGACAACAATATGTACATTCATCCAATTTCAAATAAAAAATATATTTTTTAAATGTACAGCAACATGCAATACTAGATATGAAAAATATCTTGCTACCTGACTAAAATGCACCTAATTTTATGTTGAGAAAAGTACAAGGAAACTAAAGGAAAGAATAATAGAACACAAGTCAGAGATACGTAGACAAATACAGCAGAATGGGTTAAGTAAGCATATTTTGGAAAAAGGTATTGAGCACACCGTTTAATTTAGGGTCATGGAAACAGTGTATAAGCAAGTAAGAGGGGTGATGTTAACCTTCTGGAGAATAAAGAATATGCATGGATCTTAAGTCTGCAAGCAGATGTATTACCAGGGTTGCATAACATGGTTAGTATTAAGCCAGTTTTAGCAACTAGACAAATGCAATTGCACTAGGTATTTAAATGTGTATGTATTACTTTTTTGTATATGTGCAAATAATTTGAACATGTAAAAAAATGTTTGTAATAAATATTTTATTAGACTGATAGATTTATTAAGTATATGGTTCTAGTATGTATTTATAAATTGAGCTGAAAGTATGTCTGAGTACTTTTTAAGGAAACTTTTTAAGGAACTGCTATATCTCTAAGCTAAAATGTTAATTGAATTATTGTAGAGATGATGTGATTAGCTGGCTGTGTTCACATGATTTTAGTCTTGTTTTACAAAAACTGAAAGAATGTTATAGACTGTATAATGCTTTAAAGAAGAATTTATATCTGAAAACTTTGCTGTAATAAAGTATTGACGTTCTTGGAGTTGGAATTTTTTTTTTGTTATTCAGCTTTTACTTTCTAACTTCTGGTTTATCACTACATTAGCCTTTGGTCATAAGTTCATGTAGGACACAGCCAGGGATGTTGTCGGGTCCCATGGAGACTGTATTTTTTCCCTTTGAGAAGGCATTAAAGACCTGCTCCCTGGTGATGATGGGAAGGGGGCAGGTGCTGGGGATGTCCTGGTTTACTGATGGGGGGACAGTTGAGTTAAGTTTTCACTGAACTTGTCTGTCAGCAGGTTGGCTACATCTATGGAGTTTGTGTATGTGGTGTTATTGACCACCAGTTCAGAGCAGATTTGGATGTTAATAAAGCACACATCCACCAGCACTTCACCAGAATATCTTTTTCCTTTTATTTTGTAAGCGATCTGGTACCTCGGCCTTTTGCCTTCACGGATCACAAAGCTTACATTTTGTTGTCAGCTTAAATACTCATTCAGTTTAATTAATTACACTTAATTAACACAGGCAACTTGCATTTAGACAATAAATCAATACCAAAAATTTAAAGTGATATAGTGCAAATACCGTACATAAATTCACTATTCAATCCCTTTAAAATTAATACAAAATTATTAAAAACATATTATTCCTAATACTTAATAAATGAATGCTGGATATTATAGCTTTTATTTTATAAGGCTAATTCTTGATTTAAACCAAAAGGTTTCAAGGTTTTAAATTTTATTATCATTCTAGTTTCCAATTCAAGTAGTTTATTAATAAAATCACTACCTCTATTCAAAAAGGGCTTCCCCAATACACAGAATTTTGAACTATTAGGTGAACCTCCATGTTTAATAAGGAAATGTTGGGCAACAGGGCTAACTTCACTCTGATTTTTTATGTCTTTTATATGTTCTAATATTCGGATCCTAACCATACGTTTAGTTTGACCTATTTACCAAACATTAACACAGGAGCAACCCAGAATATACACTACCCCCACTGATCAACAATTGTAATATAGTCTAGGAGTAAATGTTATCCCATTGATATTATTCAAATTCTTAACCCTATCAGAAATACTACAACAACCACAAGGAAATGTACCAGAAACTGAAGTATTAATATAATTACCTCTAACAAAATTATGATTTAGTAACTCTTGCAAATTTCTTCCCCTTAAAGGAGAAGGTAATATTTTTTGGGAATAGATGACCAATATTTCCATCCTCACTTACAATATACCAGTATTTTCTCACTATTTTAACTAATTCCTTAGTAAAAGGGGAAAATCTAGTAACATAAAGAAGTTTCACCTCCAAGTCATCTCTAACAGCAGACATTTGGTCTTCATTTCCCCTTTTATCATAGTAGTCAAGTAAGTGAGGAACTGGCCCATCAAAAGTATTATTTCAACAAACGATAGCCAGCACCATAGAACACAATTTATTCTTTACACTAAAAGGTGTGAATACAGAATCATACCGGTTTCGGCATATAGCCTTCTTCAGTGATACCATAACGTTCTATTCACTGACTATATATAGTCCGTACACTCATTAATTATACAAATTGATGAGAGTTCATTTAAAGTTGCAATATACAATTGCAAATTGGGCCGATATATACCCCCAGTTTTTACATATATAGAAATTAATGAAGGAACACAATCATCCAGTATATAGAACCACATTTTTGTTGTTATTAATATCAAGAAAGATTTTTTATAAATGTTCATTTAAGCCTGGATAAAATAATCTACCTAATCTGATAATCCATGCTTTTTCTTTGTGATTCAACAAATCATGCCAACCAGACTTGTCACTATTATCCCCCCTAATGACATCAATAATCTGAAAATAAAATTTGGCATTAGTATGGGTCAAAGTATGTTTATATAAGGCAGTAGTACAATGTTTATTTCTAACATTACTCAAATGTTCAGATATCCTGATTCTGAACAGTCTGGATGTTTGACCTATATAAAATGCTAAACAGGAACAGGTCACCAAATAGATAACCCAACTAGTTCCACAGGTAACAAAACATCTAATATCAAAAATTTTTGTAACATTTTTACTGGAAAATTCTTTAGACTTCTTGATATGAATACAAAAAGAACAGTGACCACATGGGAAACAACCCTTTAATTCAATTCCTGACAATGCACGCTGTATCCCTCCAACATTTTGTTTTCTACCTCTCTTATATCAATTAAAGTGAGAGCCTAATGTATGACCTCTCCTATAGGAAAACAAGCATTCCTGGGGTAGAATGTCAGTAAGCTTAGTGTTCATCATCAAAATGTTCCAATTGTTATTTATCACTCTTTTGATGACATTAATGTTTCTGCCAAATGTTGTAATAAATCTAATGCGTGTCACAGTAGACATGTTTTTATCCTTATATTTGAATAAATCCTCATGATTAAACTGTTGCACCCACTTGGAGGCTGAAACTACATCCCCATATTTATATCCCCTAGCAAGAAATCTCTTCTTAAGGTCCTGCTGAAAAAATTCAAAGGTGTCCTTATTAGAACAAATCCTTCTGATTCTTAAAAATTGGAACTTGGGGATATTTTGAAAAATATATTTGGGATGTAAACTACTAGCATCCAATAACATATTATATTGAAGATATTTTTTTAAGACTTTTGAGTCTAAAGTGTGGTCACTGTTTCTGTTCACACAAACATTCAAGTATTGAATTTGATGGTATTGTACATTGAGAGTAAATTCAATCCCCCAAACATCGTCACTGAGATACTGAACAAATTCTAACAAATATTCTTGATCACATCTCCAAATAAACCAACAATCATCTAGGTACCTTCGCCATATATCCAATTCCTCTCTATATATATTGTGACATTTATCATAAATGAGATATTCTTCTAAATATCCCATAAAGAGGTCAGCATATATAGGGGCAAAAAAGTCCCCATGGCTGTACCTTTAACCTGCAGATAGCATTGTTGATGAAAATAAAACACATTCTTAGTTAATACGTGCTCCACCATGCAAATAATTAAGGTATTCAAACCAGGTGGATAAAGATTGCTTCTTTTCAGCCAATATTCAACTGCCTGCAGCCCAGCCCAGTGTGGGATATTAGTATATAATGACTTAACGTCAAGTGTACACATCAACCAACTGGGCTCTAATTGGGAATCCGTGATGATTTGTAAAAACTCTGTGGTGTCTTTTAATCTAGATCTAACTAATGTCAATAAAGGCTTGAGATGTAAAGTCAAAAATTCTGAAAGTGGTTCTGTTAATGATCCTCGACCTGAAACTATAGGTCCACCTGGAGGTTTCAGTAAATCCTTGTGAATTTTTGGCAATAAGTAAAAAAATCGTTTACTTGGGTTGGCCACTGTTAGTTGCATCTTGATGTTCTTATCAATAATTCCTACCTCAACCGCTTCTCCCAAAAATTCATCTATTTGTTGATTAAACATATCAGTGGGATCTAAAGGCATCCACATATAATGTTGTTTATTATTAAGTTGAGTATATGCCTCAGCCATATACTGTTCTGAGTCCATTATAACCACAGCACCCCCTTTGTCTGCTGAAGTAATGACAATGTTTGGGTTAGCCCTTAAACTCTCAATGGCCTGAATTTCTAGATCAGATAAATTATTGTTAAGCATAGATGTCTCTTCCTGTTTAAAATGTATATCCTTGATCACATTTTCTTGAAAAATTGCCACATATGTATCCATCGGTGGCTGAAAAGTGGATTTATAAAACCGAAAACCAGTAGATCTTTGTGAGTTTCCAAAGAACAATTTTAGATTAAGTGATCTGCAAAAAGTCAAAACATCCTGTACAAAGCTATATTCATTAACAAAAAAAAAACAGGAACAAAGGATAGCCCTTTATTGAGTATTTTTAATTGTGTATCATTCAAAGACACAGATGAAATATTGTGAACATTTGAATATACATCTATTTCTGAGTTAGAACATCCAGTAACATTTCCAAATTCTTTACCGTGTCTATGCTTGTGTTTTCTACCCCCCCCCCGTGTCTCTTAATTCTAAAGGGCAGTCCATGTTTTTTGTTCTCTTATATGCTGGGGACTCCTGACTAGAAACATGTTCATGTTCAGTAGTTGAAGATTCCTCCCCTGAGGTGCTGCTAAAATCCATCTTAGATCTTTTTAGTATAGACCTAGGTCTTTTTTCTAAATTTTGTGGGTAAGGACTCCCCTTCTCTAAATCTGACATATTTTTTTAATACCAAAGGGCTTTCCTTCTGCATAATCTGTGACATCCCTTTGAAAGTTATGTATCTTTTTTTCTTTTAAACCTTGTTCCAATACCAATAAATCCTTGGAAAGTTTAGTTAAACAAGATTTGTAAATAATCTGTCCCTCAAAGGATTTAATACTGTCACATAATGTATTGACCTGTATAGTATTAGCATCGATACTTCTCTCATAAAAAGAGATAAGAATATCTACAAATAACATAGTTGCTGTATGTTGAGCCTTAACCCATTCATCATTTAGCTGTTCATCCGGACCATTCACAAATGGTTGGAGTTTAAATCTAATGTCCCTAGGAGTAATATTTTTAGCCTTATAGGCTTTAAATAACTTAAGATTCCATACATCGCTTCTCAGTTGTGACATGCTTTTGGTTATTTTAAAAAATAACTCCTTACAATGATCCTCTGGGTCCTTAGCCCTGTCATTATCAAGAAAAATACCCTCCTTCTGAATTCCAAAAATTTGATCATCATCTTTGTCTTGGGACAAACCCTTCAAAATGGTTGCAAGATCCATTTCCAACCAATATTATGCCAAATCTTTAAATCAAAAATCAGTTTACCAACACCACAACCTAAGCTGTCAATACATAAAAATCAACCCTCCCAATACATAAATATATAAATCGACCATCCAATGGTTAGAAAAGCTCCAGCACCAACCTCATGATATCAATGAACCATATAAAAATGGCCCCATCCACAAGCAGACTGATATTGTTCCACATGTACAATAAACGCCCAGCGTCTCTAGAATGAAATTAACATTATATAACTCACAATATATTTATGGAAAATACTGTTTCAAAGAAAACCAACTATAATGGTTTGGATAACTGACAATAAACGTTCCAGAATCGTCAGGTATCCTATAAAACTCTTAGCTGCCGGTTCCATTTAGGCCCAGACTCATCCAAGGTGCATGGCCCTTTCAACCACGGGTGGCCTCAAAAATATATATAAACAAATATATATAACAAAGCCAATTGCCTAAAATGAAAATATATGTATAAGTGACAGCTATGGCTGTGATGTTACATAAACCTAAAAATCAAAATTAAATAAATATTGACATGCCATTGGAGGGAATTCTAACAATCAAAACCAAATATAAATTCTTAAAAAATCAATCTTGTTCCAAAGACAAAGTTTGTTCTTATAATGATATAGAGGCACAAAATATTGGTAAATATCCTGAATAATTCAATTTCAGTGGAAGGCATTCCCAAGGGGAAAAAATCCTTTACTCTAAACAGTCATCCAAAAAAATTTTTTGGTTAGGTAAATAACAAAACTTCCAAAAGCGTATCAATATATATTAAATAAAAAATTATTTTTTAATCAATCAAATCAAAAAATCAAAACATCAAATTAACATTTCAATAAATAAATTCTTATCTCTCTCTCTCTCTTAACTAACCATAACTTTGTCCAACTCCTGTTCCTTTTCATTCCTTTTTATTTTCATTACTTTTATTCTTCTAAAAAAAATGGTAATTCAGGATTTTAATAGATGACCAGGATCCATGCTGGTAGCATGCAAAAACATATTCACTGAGGTCAGCTTTCTGAATGGCCTATACCCAATATTTTCTCCATCAACAAATAAATTCACATCCAAAAAATTAATATTTTCTCTATTAAATTCATACGTAAATGTTAATCCATGTTCATTTTTTCCAAGGTTCTCAAAAAATTCTAAAAACTCATTCACATCACCCTTACAAACAAAAATAAGATCATCAATAAACCACTTATACAGCATAACATTCTTCCTAAAAAACAAAGTAGGATAAATATATTTTCTTTCAAAAAATCCCATATAAATAATAGCATATGAGGGCGCAAAAGCAGCCCCCATAGCCATTCCCTTTAACTGCAAGAAAAACTCATCACTGAAGGAGAAATAATTATGAGTTAGGCTAAACTCAAGTAAACTAATCAGAAACGTAGTTCTAGGTCCATCACCCAACATTTCCATGATAGATTCCAAGCCCCACCTTAAATTGATGTCCGTATATAATGATTTAACATCAATGGTAACCCAATAAAAATCTTGTTGCCATGTTATTAGGGATAATTCATTCAACAACTCCTTAGTATTCAAAATATGTGCCACAACCTTCTCTAAGTGTGCTTTTAACTGAGAATCTAGAAAGATATTAACATTACTTAGAAATGAACCAACTCCTGATACAATGGGTCTCCCCAGAGATTTAAACAAATTCTTATGTATTTTAGGTAAAGCATAGAAGATGGGAGTAGTCGGTTTCCTAATATATAATTTACATATATCTTTATGGTTAAAGAAACCAAAATGTTCCCCTCTTTCTAGTAAAATCAGGAGCTCATCATTGAATTCTATTAGCGGATCCTTAATTAATCGTTTATACTCATCTGTATTTTTCAATAGATCCATAACTAATTCACAGTAATTCACTTTATTTAAAATAACCCAATTTCCTCCCTTATCAGCACACTTAAAAATAAATTCAGACTTTAGTTTCTCCATCTTTTTAAGAGCTAACCATTCAGTCTTAGTTAAGTTGTAATATTTTTATTTTTGTTTTTCTGGTGTTTTCCAGATTTGGATGTTACCTTTGAAATTATGAACATACGTGAAGAAGGCCTAGTGATTGTCTTTAGTGGATGTGGCCAATTTGGACTCAAAGTTAGCCTTAGAAGATTTCACCAGTGACCTTATATGCTTGTACAGACAGAGGAGAGATTGCTTCCAACTTGGCACCTGCTCCTTCTTGGTCCTGGACAGCAATTTTTTTGCTGTTATTATAGAGTTTGCTTATTGTTGCTGTCCACCAGACAGGTTTATTCTTCCTTGAGGTAGATGATTTGGTCTTGTCAGGTATTGCTGACTGTATACAGCTATGTAGCTGCTCATGTAGTTTTTTTGTGCAGGCTTGGACATTTGTGCTAGTTCCAACTGAAGGGACAGTGGATGTAAATCTGCTTATACATGCTCTCAGGAGATTGTAGTTAGCAATTGAAATGTTTTTTTGTTTGACCCTGACAAGGGGGACATCAGGGGAGATGGTGACTTCAAATGTGATCACTTTATGGTCAGATATTACCAAGGAGGATGACACTGTAGGGGTGCTACATTGGATACTCATGTTGGTATGGACCAGGTCCAGGATATTTTCACCTCTTTTAGGGGTGTTGACCAGCTGATCCAATGCATTGGCATTGACAAAGTCAAAGAATCTCTGGGCATTCATGTTTGGGCTAGAATAGGTCTTCCACTCTATGGTTGGGTAGTTAAAGTCAACCAGGATCAAGTTAGAGGGTTGAATCTTGATGGATTCAAGTAAGTTCAGATAGGTGGAGTGGGCATCCTGAGTCATATGTTTGGGGGTCTGTAGCTAGCTATGATTTGAATAGGTGTTTTTCAACAGTTAACTGCACTTGGAGTGTTTCCTGTGTGCCATACTGTTTGACCAGCCTGGAAGTTTGTATGACTTTGATAAATATTGAAATGCCACCTCCTTTGGCTTTGTAGCCCTTTGTTTGGGGTCTGAAAGTATGGTAAGATGAGTAACCTGGTTAGGGTGGGGTGCTTGCCCCAGTTTTGAACCAGGTTTCAGTGATTGCACAAATGTCAGCATCCACCAGAGCAAAGAATGCTTGCAATGAGTGCAGTTTCATGCTGACTCCTATCGTTTAGCAGCATGACCTTTAAATTTCACTTAGAAGAATTTTTCATGTTGGTAATTTTGTGCTCATGTCTTTGCCTAAAAACAGCACTATTCATCAGAATAAACAGAATCCTTCTCTACACCCATTTTTATAGTACATTACTCATCTTCCATAGGATAAAACAAGTAATTAATTAATTATGCAAATGGTGCCAGTAGAATTTAAAACAACAGTATTATTAGTAAAGTTGTTTAAACAGTACTAGCTGTATAAGATTTTTAAAAAAAAACAGTTTCTGTACTTTTAGTACTTTTGTTTTCAGTGTATATCAAGATATAAATACATATGAAATCTTGTTCAAACCGTAATACTACTCATAAAGGTAAAACAAACAAAAAACATCCATTACAACATATAGGAAACAGCCATAAAAAGTTAACATGGTTTTACAATAAACATAGTAATGAATGTGCATACATAATTTAGTTTTTAGCTATTCTAGGCTTAGACACCTTCATTTTTAAGGCAGGAAGAAGTGAAATATGATCATTTATACCGGGTGGAGTACTGGCATCCAGTTTTAACTCCCATATAATTTCTCTATATTCTAACATATTCTCCCAATCCCCACCCCTATCACTAGGAAACACCTTTTCCAGGACCCAAAACTTAAAATCTGCCTGTGTGCATACCAAACTGTGCCAATACAGAGCATTGGTTTATCTTTTTCTGTTGATGTCATAATTATGTTGGTACACATGTTGTCTCAAAGTACTATCATCCTTACCTTCTATCTGAAAAGCATTCTCTTTGTTACACACTGCTCAGACATGTAATTGTTATTTCTGTATACCTAATCCATCTACCAACAATGACAGCTTTTGTCTAAATGATTATTTCTAACTACATGTAACCTTGACTATTACCTGTCACTAATGTTGTTAAATGTTTGCAAACTTTTCTGTAACCACAATTTTGACTATAACTTGTCACTGATGTTGTTAAATGTTTATAGACTTCTCTGTAACCATAATTTGTAGTGTAAATTAATTTCAATGTTGAGCTTTTCTCCCCGGCCCTCCACTGAAAATGAATATGTATCCAGTCGAACTTTCCCGGTTAACAAATGTAAAATAAATAAATAAATAAATATATACTACGCCCAGCATATTTGCAGTATGCGAGATAGACCACCCCTTTGAATAACAGCTGTTGTACATCAAAGTCTTAAGGATAAAAGGTATACTTGGTATTTCTAAATTCTTACAGTTAGCCATAAAAGTACATTGGGAACACCTTCCACACTTGTGTCACCATTTTAGCTATTGTCCCAGTGATGGTACTGCTCTTCTTCTTTTCCAGTATTTCCTTAAGACTATAATTTCTCTTATAACTGTACCTCAGTTGTCTGTTAAATATGTCTAACCTACTGGACATTCTTTGAAACATACCCCATACTCTATTTATGGTTTTCTTTATCCACCATGTATCTTGGTCACATTTCATTACTAGATAGGGTGTAACAGATGATGTCCCTGTAACCAAACCCTCTTTTTTTTTATTAAAGGTTCCCCATAGAGTAAGGGTATATACAAATTTCCCCATCCTTGTAGCACTTGTTCTTTAATGGGTCTAATCAATTCATCCGGGTACCCTCTTTCTAAAAAAAGAGAATGAACAAAATCTAACTCCTGTAAAAAATCATCCTTTCAACTCTTACCATCTGTCCCTTTACAATATTACATTTCTGAAAATAGGGATGACTACTTTGGTAGTGTAGGTAAGAGTTGGAGAAACACCTTTTCCTATAAACCTTAGATGTAAATCTGTTGTTATCCAAGTCTTTTTCTAAGCAGACATCCAAGTAATTAATTTTATTCAGTCCTATTTCATGGGTAAAACTTAGAAATTCTGTGGTGGAATTCAAGAATTCAGTAAAATTGGGAATCATCTCAAGGGGTCCCTTACACACAATAAAAATATCGCCCAAAAAACGAAAGTACCTAAAAATATAATCTTTATACATGGATTCAAATACATGATGGATTTCAAAATATAACATAACAATATTAGCAAATATGGGGGCACAGGATGAACCCATGGCAACCCCATCTAGTTGGTGGTTCAGCTCCCCCTGAAAAATCAAAAAATTATTTTTGAGCACCAGCTCCATATAAGTTCATAGGTTGGTACTAGGCTATCAGCCCTATGGCCTATGCAAGCCTAGCCATAACAATTCCCTGGATATTTCTTCCCACAATATTTACTTCTCTGGACCCCTGTCTAGCAGGGCGACTGACATGATCCCCAGGGTGAATTTCCTATCTCCCATCCAATCATCAAGCTTCCTTTTGAAGAGGGCCAATGAGGCGCTCTGCTTGACATGTATGGGCAGTCGATTCCGGAGTATGGGGAGTCTCTGGGTCAGGAACCTATCCCTCCAGCATGTTTTGTTCATTGTGATGACAAGGTTTAGAACCCTGGAGCATGTGGCTCTGAGGGATTGGGATTTCTTTAAGTGGAGCATGTCCAACAGCTCAGGGCTTGACATGGCCTTGTATGTTAAGCAGAGATCGCCTCTGAGTAGACTATATGTCACAGAGTATAGCTGGAGTTTTTTTAGATGGTCAGCATATGGCATCTGCTTTAGGCCTGTGATTCTTTTAGTGAGGCATTTCTGTGGCCTTTCCAGCTGTTGCAGATGTCTTGTGAGGTACATACCAAACATGGCTCTGGCACCAGGCATCTGTTTCTGTAAGGCCCTTTTGTAGAATATCCACATAATTTGGGGATTCAATAATGGCTCCCAGTTTGCAGTCATCTGTGAACTTTGTTAGCCAGAGTCCCTTAGTGTTGGCCTGTACTTCAGAGAAGTAGATGCCAAACAAAAGTGGTCCCAGGACTGAACCCTGAGGTATTCCACTTGTCACTTGTCTGGAGCTGGATTTGGAGTCTGCTACTTTTACAGTCTGGGTTCTGTCAGTAAGCCAGTTGGCAACCCATTGAGTGATGTAGGGATTTATGCCCAGCTTAGTAAGTTTATCTATGATTCTAGAGTGGGGGATGGTGTCAAAGGCCTTGGTGAGGTCCAGATAGGCTGTGTGGACCACCTTACCGTCATCCACAACTCTGGAGACTGATTCAAAGAAGTCAATCAGATTCAGGAGACAAGATCGGCCGTTCACAAACCCAAACTGGGTGGGGTCCAGTGTTTGAAGGTTGCCAATGTCTTTGTTTATAAGTTCCATGATAATGCGTTCCATGCCCTTGCAGATCAGGCTTCTAAGACTCATGGGATGGTAGTTCCTAGGATCCAAGGCATATCCTCCCTTGTAGAGCGGGATAACTGTAGCTGTGCACCACTCAGTGGGCATGAAGCCTGAGGTGAGGCTATGATTAAACATGACACTTAGGTGAGATGCCAGTTCATTTTGTAGTTCATGTAGTACACAGCCTGGGATGTCATCTGGTCCCATGGATGCTGTATTCTTAGCTTTGGAGAGTGTGGTTTCTACCTGTGTGGCCGTGATTATTGGAATTTGGCAATCTTTTGGTATTGAGATGGGGGTGAAGTTGGCACTAAATCGATCTGCCAGGATATTGGCAATATTGTTGGGATCAGTATATTTAATGCCATTCTGTTGTAGCTCAGAGCAGATCTGAGCATTGCCATTTAGATTCTTGACATAACTATAAAATGCCTTGTGGTTGTCTTTGGAATCTTTGGCAATTTTATTTTCGTAACTAGCTTTTGAGGATTTTATGAGGGATCTCAGCTTCTTACTGAGGCTGTTGAGGGAGTTTTTTGCATCCTGGGATGTTCCTCTTTTCTGCAACAGTTTCTTCCTTCTTTTGTACAGTTTGTTTATAGCAGGGGACCACCAGATTGGCTTCCTTTTTTTGGAGAACAGCATCTTGGTTCTATTTGGGATGGCACGATTCATGCACAAGTGGATGTGCTCGTACAGTGCCTTAGTGTAGGATTCTGCAGTCGAACGTCCAGATCCTGTCTGCGTGGGTGTTGTGAAGTTTGCCACTTTTGACTTCAGTAGCATGAAGTTGGCTTTGGAGAAGTTTTTTAAGGAGGTTTCCTTACTGGGGGGTGGGGGTGGGATGTGGATGTCAAGGGTTCATAGGTTCATAGGTTCATACTAGGCTATCTGCCCTAGGGCATTTATAAGCCTAGCCAGAGTGTGTTTGGCTTTCGCCACCCATTTTAAATTAATTTTGCTATGCCTTTTTTTGAGGTTAGTATACTGTGCCTCTGTCTAACAGTGACACAGAAGTGATAGCTCTCCCATCCACTCATCAAGATTCCTCTTGAAGAGAGTCAATGTGGGACTCTGCCTAACCTGGACTGGGATTTTATTCCAGGTTATGAATCTGTCCCTCCAGCATGTCCCTATTATTTCAGTGCTGAGGTTCAAAGTCTCTCGGCGCTGCCTTCATGGGGGATGATTTTTTTTTCTGCCAGCATGTCCATTAATTCCCACTGAGTAGAGCTGGAGTTTCTTTAACTTGGCATCTGTTTCTTTCCAGTTGCTGCAGGTGTCTGGTAAGGTACATCCGGGCATGTACTCAATTATGGGCCTGATGAGGGGGAGTAGTAAAGAGGTGATGACCTCCCCCTGATCTAGATGTCCCTTCATGATTAGGTGGGCTGGGCTATATATTTTTTTTTTTAACCACTTTGTGAGGCCAGGCCTCTGGCACCAGTTGTCTTTTGTCTGCTATGAGGCCCTTGGGAGATGCTTGGTGTCAGTGAGAGTTGATTATGGCTTTGCAGTCATAGAGGTCCCAGGACTGAGCCTTGTGGGATGCCACTTGTAACTGGTTTGGAGTCTGACATGGCTCCAGCAATTAACCATGTGTGGGTTCTGTCCTTGAGCCAGTTTGGCTGGTGAGCTTATCTATAATGCCCGAGTGGGGTATTATATCGGGCTTTTTTTTTAGGGTCCAGGTAGGCTGTGTGGACCACCTTGGCCTTGGTGACTGTTTCGGCAGGATCTGCCCTTAACAAAGCCAAACTGGGTAGGATCCAGTGTCTGTAGGTCCCCAATTATTTATGAGGTCCATGATGATCCGACCAAGCTAGTCAGGCTTATGGCACCACCGACACCATCTGGTCCCATAGGGTGATTTGCTTATGGTCAGACCTGACCAATGAGGGGGTGACCACTGGTGTGGAGCATCTATCTCCCATGTTAGTAATGACTAGGTCTAGGATATTGGAGCCCCTGGTGGGACAATGGATTAGTTGATCCAGGGCATTGGAATTTATGAATTCCAAGAACCGTTGGGAAAAGGAGTTGGTACCCGAGTAGTTTTCCCAATTAATGGCAGGGTAGTTGAAATCACCCAGTTTTAGGGTGTTTGGTTGTATCTTAATATTTTCCAGTATGTTTAGAAAGGTGTAATGAGAATCTTGGGGCATGGTGGGGGATCTGTCGCAAGCTACAATTTGGATTGCAGTCTTACCTAGTGTTAGTTGCACCTGGAGAATTTCAGATGCATTGTGTTGGGCAACTAGCCTGGAGGTGAGAATATCTTTGGTGAATATGGACACTTCTCCACCTTTAGTGTTTCGGTCTTGGTTTTGTGGCCGAAAAGTGTGGTAAGAATTGTAGCCTGGTGGCGTGCTCTCTGGAGCCTTGAACCAGGTCTCAGTTACTGCACAGATATCAATGTTTTCGATTTTTAGGAGTGCCTCGAGAGAGTGCATTTTGAGGTTTAGACTTCTAGCATTACCTTCATATTTTGCATGCTTGTATCTGTTATGGTGGTGGTTTTATCCTTTGAACCTTGCCTAAAAAAGGCACTATATGGGTGGCAAGAGCTTTAGCCAGTATCCTGAATCCCAGCGGTGACAGGTGCAGACCATCTCTGGCAAAGCATCGTGATTTGTCGATCATGTCTTCCCAGGCAGAAAAATACTGGATCCCCTATGAATGACACCAGAAGCTTAGCCAATTGTTGAAGTCAATCATTTCGTCCTTATACTGTGGTATCATTCTGGGCGAAGGCAAGATGCTACTCGGGGCTAGGTTCATACCTGCCTGGGTCACATGATCCAAGAGCTCTTCCATGTCTCTTTTCATGTAGTCCAGGGAGGTACATCTCAAGTCATTCACTCCAGCATGGACAATAACAGAGTCGTATTTGTACTTGTTGTGGAGTGACTTGAGTGCATGCATTAATGGGTGGATCCTGGCACCCGACAGGCAGCTGACTGTAATTTTCTCCTTGTTCAGCCTGGTGAGTGGGACATCAGTGTGCCTGACTATAGAGTCACCTATGACTAAAGTGTTGGGTACATTGTCTTGCCTTAGGGGCTGTTGTTGGGTGGTACACTGGTGTTGTGAGCTATGTGTCACTTTGGTTGTGACTGGTGTTTGTTTGCGTTTCGGCTTTGGAGGTCCTTGTTGCTTGGGCAGGTTAATGTTAAGGACCTCCACATATGTGGGTTTAGTATTGTTATGTGTGGGTGTTGATGGTGTGGGTTTTGAAGGGCTATGATTTGCTTGAGGTGTAATGCAGGTGTTAACCTTCTCTTGACTGTCTAGCACAATCTTGGCCGGAGAGAGCTTTGCTTCCAGTTTGGCTATGTAAGTGCATCTCTCGCAGGTTGTAGTGTTGGGTGGTAGGAAGAGAGGATTGTCTGTGTACATGAGGCAGTTGCCGCATTGCCCCAGTATGCCCAGATTCACCAGGTGGACAGGTCAAGTACCAACCTAAAATCATCTGAAGATAGAAATCCAAACTCTATCAACATGTGTTCAAACAATTCTAGGCCTTTTTGGTGTGAAATAACAAAAAATAAATCTTTGACGTCCACTTTCATAAAAATAAAATCAGATTTAGACTCCTTCCTATCTTATGTAAATAAATCCCAAAAATCTATAAGAATATGTGGGTATTTGCGTTGGTACTGTTTTAATTTTGTGTCCACAAATATTGCCAGGGGCTGTGTTTTTGAATCCTCGGAGGTGAGAATCTGTCTAAGGGGTGGGTTTCTGACATTCTTATAGACCTTGGGGATGACAAACATACTGGGTATGAAGGGTTTTGTAACCTTCAAAAAATGGTGTAGTTGTTCGTTAATAAGACCTTGGCTTAAATTATCATCCAAAATCCAATCAATCTTGTTATAAGCTATATTCATCTCATTTCTAGACACCACAGCATACCTATTGTCAGTGTTTAGGATCTCTGCAATTCTGGCAGTGTAGTCCATATTAACCATCAGCACCACCCCACCCCGCCTTGTCAGGTTTCATCACTCTCAAATTAACTGTGTTAGTCAATTCTGTCAACACCCTTCTTTCTTCTCGGGTTAAGTTATTTCTAAACCATCTTTGTTTGTTGGACTCTTTTCTAAGTTCATAAATAACAAGTGTTTCAAATGTAAGAGCACTGGTTTATCTTTTTTCTATTGATGTCATAATTATGTTCGTAGACACGTTGTCTCAAAGTACGTTCGGTTTTACCAACGTAATATGTCCAGCTGATGAAGATACATGGTGGATAAAGAAAACCATAAATAGAGTAAGGGGTATGTTTCAAAGAATGTCCAGTAGGTTAGACATATTTAACAGACAACTGAGGTACAGTTATAAGAGAAATTATAGTCTTAAGGAAATACTGGAAAAGAAGAAGAGCAGTACCATCACTGGGACAATAGCTAAAATGGGGACACAAGTGTGGAAGGTGTTCCCAATGTACTTTTATGGCTAACTGTAAGAATTTAGAAATACCAAGTATACATTCTAGCCTTAAGACTTTGATGTACAACACCTGTTATTCAAAAGGGGTGGTCTACCTCGCTTACTGCAAATACTGCTGGGCATATTACATTGGTAAAACCAGACGTACTTTGAGACAACATGTGTACGAACATAATTATGAAATCAATAGAAAAAGATAAACCAATGCTCTATATAGGCACAGTTTGGTGTGCACAAAGGCAGCTTTTAAGTTTTGGGTCCTGGAAAAGGTGGTTCCTAGTGATAGGGGTGGGGATTGGGAGAGGTCACCTATTAGAAAATCGAAGTTACGGAACTTCGAATACCATATGATCGACACCATATGATCGAAGTTCCATAACTTTGAAATAAAAAAAAAAAAAAAGACAATGTACCCTGATGGGTTAAAGCAGGGAGGCAAGCCCCCCTGCACCACCCACGTGGGGAGATGTGCCCCCCCCAAACCCCCCTGCTACTTAAATATACCAACTCTGAGATCGCATTTTAACAAACTATGGTGTGAAAAGGGACGATTTCTCTTTCCTACACTATAACTCAATCTTGGAGTTGGTATATTTAAGTAGCGGGGGGTGCAGGGGGGCTTGCCCCCAGCCTGCACCCTTTACTTTTTTTTTTTCTTTTTTTATGTTATTTTTGATGAATTTGAATTTCCAATTGTTTGATCATTAAAGGTCGACCTTTAGTGATTCGGACAATTGGAAATTCTATGTTCCAAAAGGAACCCACTGGGAGAATACGTTAGAATGTAGAGAAATGATATGGCAGTTAAAACTGGATGCCTGTACCCCACCCGGTATGAATGATCATATTTCACTTCTTCCTGCCTTAAAAAGTAAGGTGTCTAAGCCCAGAAGGGCTAAAAACTAAATTATGTATACACATTCATTACTATGCCTATTGTAAAACTATGTTAACTTTTTATGACTGTTTCCTATATGTTGTAATGGATGTTTTTGTTTGTTTTACCTTTATGAGTAGTTTTAGGGTTTGAACAAGATCTTTCATAAGTATTTATATCTTGATATACACTGAAAACAAAAGTACTAAAAGTACAGAAACTTTTTTTTTTTTTTAAACTGTCTTATACAGCGAGTACTATTTAAACAACTTTACTAATAATACTGTTTTTTTAAATTCTAGTTCACTGGCACCATTTGCATAATTAATTAATTACTTAATGTTTTATCCAATGTAAGATGAGTAATGTGCTATAAAAATGGGTGTAGAGAAGGGTTCTGTTTATTCTGATGAAGTCTTCTGTAAGAAGATGAAAGCGCTTAATTTGTTGGTTTAATATTAGAACTATTTGTATTGTTTTTATTGCTTACCTTACTCTGGTGTCTACTTGCAGGAGGAATTAAACTTCAGTTTTTATCCATGTGAACTGGCATTTCTGTTGACACTGTCGTGCAGTCAATTGTTGAGGAGGGGACAGCCTTTATAGGAGCTGTGTGTGACTGGTTTGTACTTTTGGTGTTTTGGAACCAGTGTTTTCTTGGATTACTAGTTTTTTTTCTGTACTATGTGTGATGCTTGGTGCTGTAGGTTGTGATGCATGTGTGTCTTTTTCCTTCAGAGGTCTCTCTTGTTTAGGCATGTTTTTTTTTTTTGAGAACCTCCGCATATGTAGGAGTGTGTTGTACATGTGTGGGTGGTGTTAGAGGTGTGGTGTTCATAGTGTTTGCACAGACAATCTTCTTAATGCCAGATGTACTGCCTTGTGACCGAGTCAGCAAGGATTCTAGGTTCTTAATGTAATTGCATCTCTCACATATTATGTTCTTGGGTTGTAGTAGTAGTAGATGGTTGTCCGTGTACATAAGGTAGTTACTACACTGTCTCATAATGCCCATATCAACCAGACTAGCAGGAGAAACCATAGGAAATTGTCCATGGTTTTCAGCCTCTGTGGACAAGAGGTCAGGGATAGAGGTCAATAGTATTTTGAATCCACCACTGCTTTTTCTTGCAAATCTTCTAAACTTGTCTTAAGAAGAGTTATTTTACTAATGTTTCTAGTCTTCTCTTTCTATCTCTACAAAGGACTACTTCCCACAGCACAAGAATAAATTAAAACTTACATTTCTTTTTGAATTCTTTGCAATAATATGTAGATGGCATACTTCAGTGTGAATGGGCGTACCTTCGTTGAAGGTTGTGCATCAGGGCTGGCAACTCGGTACTTAAAAATCTACTACCAATCATTAGCGGACCGGAGTTCCGCTGTGGCGACCCCTAACCAGGAAAAGCCGAAAGATATAACAACGACAACATACTTCAATCAAAGCAAACTAAATACATTTTAAACACAGCTCTTTTAAAAATTCTTCTGAGTTAGCAGTGAATCAAGCATTCATTTAAAAATGCTTCTTCATGTGGATTGCTTGCCCACTCCAATTTCAAGGCATTTCCCATTCTGATGTAACTGCAACAGACCTACTCTTATTCCAGTTGTCATACATACAGTTTCAATCACTTCTGGAATAAATTCCAATACAAGTCAAGTAAGTGAATCAAAAGAAAACATGTTTTTCTTTTGTAGCATACACAAACCAGTCAGGCAATTATATGTTCTGGGTGTGTACACTGCACTCATTAAACTTAGGCTCTCCAGTGATTAATACAAGTAAAATGTTTTCATGTTCCCACTTTCTGTAAAGTATATTTCCTCTTCACTATACATTCACTGTAAACTCACTTTAGCTTTCAAAGGTGATAACATGGAATCACATCTTAAATGCTTTAGAATAACACTGCAGTGTCTTGAGGCCTCCTCAAATTACACATTATGAAATTCCATTGAAGAGGCATACATTTTCCAGCTTTCACTCATTCTTTCATTTTACTAAATTAAAACACATATATTACACATCTTTGCCTTTTTAGAAAATAAACAAAGACTGTATTTATAAATTAACTAATGCCTTTACTGAAATAAAGTTGTAACAGCAATATACAAGCTTAATAACTCTGAATGTTTTCAAATATATAGCACTCATGTACAACTCAAATAGTTCACTTAACATCTATAACTCCCCGTTCTTCTCATTTCAAACTGAGTGTCCAGAAACTCCTTGTTTGTGTCTATGCCCTTGTTTCAGGTTACTGTTTGTTTACAAGATTCAAAGATGGGGGGGTGAGTTTCTAGGGTCAAAAGTACTTGGGTTCCTAGATTCATAAGCAAGTCCTAGAAAATCATTGAGCAGACTATTAAAACCTATCGTATAAACCATATGCAGTAGCCCCCTACCACAGACTCAAGAAATGCAACACAAGATAGACTAGAGGAGAGCTTAAGACTGCTCATCCCATTATCTGAGTTTATCTTGAAAGCAGTAAGGATGATATTCTGATTGACACATAATGGGTGTTTGGTTCAAGAGGTGGGACCCATCGATTTTTTCGTAATATGAATTTGTTGTGACAATGTCTTTTTTATCTTCTGATAATGGTTTAGGTCCTTTAACTGGACACTTGAGGAACCATTTCTTCTATGAGAGAATTGATGCTGGGGAGGGGGAGTCATGAGTAGAGGGAGAGAGCTGCCAGTCTGTCTAGGTACCCAAGTCTTGAGGTCACTAAACTTTTTTTAGAAAAAGAATCTCTGTGGTATGTCAGGATGAGTGAGATACTTCAACAAATACGTGTCAAAATGGCATTCAATAATGTATCTGATAAGAGATGATTAAAAGGGAACTAACACTTCTTTGGATCTGAGGGGATGCCTTTGGAAATTAGCTGAGTAGAGCAGAATGATTTCCAAACCTCTACAGAAATGTGACTGTCCAAAGACAAAGAAGTAAAAAAAATGCCTACACCTCTTATAACAATGTCCATTTGGAGGAGTGTGACATGTATAAGGCATAATGGCACGATGTTTTATTAACCAGAATTAAGTGTATACTGCATTTTGTTCACACTTGATTTGACACTTGGCTTTTCTACAGCTATTAAAACAGCCGAATCCATGTTGGAACAATTTTTAAGACACAGGAGGAATAAACAATAACATTGCTTCCAATCATCTTTAAAGTTAGAGAACTACAGGCAGCGAATATTAGCTTGAAAGTCTTAGAAAGAGATGCAATTAGGAAATAAATTAACTCTAATACTTTGATGTACCACACTGGCAAATGTTTTGCTTTCAGAAATTTATGTGAGGGCTGTGTCACAGTTTCATTTATTTATCTACCACATAACATACACATTTATATTCAGATTTTCAAGTCTGACAATAATGCCTGCAACAGGAATACAGGCAAAAGCACTGGCTAAATGTACTATATAAAAAAAATATATGCCTGTGGTAACTTTGTCAATGAAAATTATATAGTTAAGGAATCAGAACCTGTCTTTGACAGAACCAAATTTATGAGGTCCATTTATGAGATCTTCAATGTCTATACTAATGAGTTTTGATGAAATATGTTTATTACATTTCACTGTATTTACTTTACATATGAGGCTAATGGGCGTATACTTACTAGGGTTTAGGGTTGGATAACCCTTATGTAATGACATTACAATGGCTATTTTCCATGCTTTGGAGATGAAACCAGTGAAAAAGGCGTAGATTAACAAGGTTAAGATAGGGTTTACCTAACTCATATTTTGCAATGATAAGCAGGCAACTGGGCATCTTATCAAGCCAATGGATGAGGTGCTCATAGATTCTGAAAAGGCAAACAGAGATTGTCTAGACAAAGTAATGCTTTGCTGAGTCTAATTATGGCGGCTGGCAAAAAAGCAATTACTACGCAATGGAAATTGAAGTCGAAACCAACTTTACTAGAAGCAGTGAATATAGAAACAGAGATAAAACAACTAGAATTGGGGTCATTAGAAAAGGGTAGGAACAAATTACATAGGAAAAAATGGGAATTGTGGGAACAATTCATTCAGAGGAAGAATGAGGTTTATAAGCAGGCAGGATTTGAATGAGCTATGTAATGTTTGACTGACAATGACTGGATAGATTATAAGTGATCTATAATGTTTGCAACTACAGTTGTGTCAACATGGTTTATAATGTATGATGTTTGCAACTGAAATTGTGTTGGTATGGTTTTTCATTTATACAAATGTAAGATTGCCTATGTCATACGTGATAATTTAATAAAGATGTTTCTTGTTTAAAAAAAGAGGACTTTTTCCACATTACTTATAGGAAAAACTAGAACTGTAGAATCTATGGAAAAGTAATAGCCATGGGTGGAATAAAATGGTCATTAAATGTGTGATATTTGCTGCTTCTTTGGGTTAATATTATAATTAAACTTTTCCCCTAGAGCAATGACATTCAAAAGCAATTTTTTTATGAAGAATCATTTCGGGATCTATCCATTCATTTTTTGGGGAGGGGTAATGTAACTTTGGCAAAAAATAGTTTTGATGAACAATTAATAAGGAATATAACTGATTATTTTTTTCTTGCATGAGTACCAGTATATGTTTTACTCTCCCATTTTGAGTGAGTACATATGTATGTTTGTTTGTGTGTATACTTGTGCATATGAGTTTGCTTCAATTGATTTTATCTGTGTAGTTTGGTTAATACAAATGATTAAATGTTGTAACTATATATATATATGCATTCTATTTATTCAATTTATCCTTGCTCACATGACCTGGTAAATGACAGACAATATCTGTAATATGCCAGTTTCTTTATCTAACTTACAAATGAATTAAAATATAGGCAGACAATGAAAATAAACAAGAATGTGTGTATGCATTTGTTCATTTTTCTAGTAAAAGAATAAAAATTGTTGGCTGTAAAAAAGTTACTTAAATATGAAAGGCACTTAAGACAAAGGTTGAATACAAAACTAGAAACTTTATAACTGAAGCTGGAATAACACATGATAAATATAAAGGAACATCTGACATGCAGGTGAATAATACCTGTCAAACATAAGTATCAAACTGAAATATGATTTAATTCTCTATATAGGCATTTTACCTTAATGGCTATAAAATCATCATTGCTTAAAATTTTCTGCTTGCTTTAATGAACTGAGCATAATTTTGTCTGTAATTGCTTCATATCACAATATGTACTGTTCAGCCCAGTCCTAATTATTGTGATTAAATTTAATTGCATACAGTGCATATTAACCAGCAAGATGGGCTCAAGTGAGCTGATCAGATATGGAATAGCATGGTATAATCACCATATAAAATATAGATGTGTTCAGAAAACTGCAACACTAAGGCACATATTATCTAATTTTATAATACACTGCAGTTTATAAAAGTTGCTAGGTTCTAAATGGACATTATGAGAAACTGTATAAAGATCTAACAAAACAAATGCCTTGAAGTACACT
Organism: Protopterus annectens; assembly: GCF_019279795.1. NCBI lineage: Eukaryota > Metazoa > Chordata > Ceratodontiformes > Protopteridae > Protopterus > Protopterus annectens. The sequence continues at coordinate 581,402,885 of NC_056750.1, forward strand.
GTATTTTTATTTCTTTTCTACTTTATATGCGTTTGTAGTTCTCTAGTTCTTGACTAGTGGCTTTCTCTTATAATTTGTAATTAACCAACACAGTGGATAATCAATATGCATCTTTATAATTTTAGCCTCACTAGATAGAAGTTTCAGACTTTTTGCTTTATGTGAGTTCTGAAAGCAGTTTTCAGTAGGGCAGTGAGATGACAGCTTTTACTTTAAAAACATTTTGTTCAATTTGAATGCATACAGACTGTGCTATGGTCATATTTAATCCATAAACAATAATCAGTATACAGCTGAAAAGAATTAATTATTAAATTATTGCTGGTGACATTGCAAATCCCTTTAGTTTGTTTCTGGATCCTGCTATCCCAGGAATGGCTGCAAGTCCATAAACTTAAGGGAGACAGGACTGTCATTTAAAAGGCAATTCTAATTGTTCTGATATGGAGGTTTCCCAGACTGCAGATCTATTAAACAAATCTGAGGATGTAGAAAAAAGCATGATACTATGGTTTTCAAAAAAAAAAGCTGAGCCTTAAATTGTCTACCACAAGGCATACAGCTAGAAAACAAGTTTTATCTCATATATCAATAAGCCAGAAGAGTTTTATTTCACAAAGAGAGTTTCAGTGGTGCTTATGTTCTCTGGGTCCACTTGTGTGCTTACAGAATTTAATATATCTTTATTAGGTCTGCCATAATCAGTAAATTTGCTTCTACTTAGATTAAGTCACAAATTAAGTTTTTAGCTCTTCTTTGAGGATCTGTTTTTTTACAATACATACCTCAGAAGTTCTAACAAGTAAACTTTTATATTCTGCAAGGCTGAAAATATCACAGGGAATCTTAAAGGATTGTGATTCCTCAAAGTGTGCTAATGTTAAGAAAACAGCATGGAATTAAAGAAATACATTATGTATGATAACTTTAGTTTTATGGCACTCAGTAATGACATTTTAAAAATAAATATCCACTTTTTGCTATTAACATTTTCCTAACAAAAAAGGATAATATGTTGCAACAGAAAGTAAGAGAGTTTAGACAAGGATATGTAAAATGTTATGTTTTAAAGGAGGAGATTTAAGCCTAGAGTTATGAGTCCTGAATTCATAGGTGGAGCCAACCACCAATAGAAAAGCAAAGACACAGAGACAGCAAGCCATCTTTAAGATCATATTGTTAAAGATTATGCATACCCCCCACCTGTCCTTTCAGTAGGTGTCTAGCTTTTGGTTTAAGGTAGAAGGGGGACTGACATAAGAATTGACCCTCCCATGGGTTCAAAGGAGACTTGTATTATGTTAGAATGCCTCATAATAAGCAGGGCCTAATATATAATGGGCTGCAGCATGACTTAAGTGGTCAGCATTACTAGAAATGTAAGGAAATGACAGAAGATTATGTAAAAATTATGTAGGACTCCAAATACTTGTTTACATAAAAGCCAGACTACATTTACTAGGTATAATTTAAACTAATCAAAAAATATGTTACATAGTGTTCAGATCAGTGTGTGTATGGGTATTGAGAACAAGACTAGAACAACTGGGACAGCATTTAATACGTTACTCAGTCATTCTGCAACAAAATCATGATTGCATATGAAGATGAGTGGCTCTAATGCATGTCAGATTGGGCCCAGCTCTGCACCAAATCCCAAATCATTCACTAATTGACTTGTGGCTGGAGATGTCAGCAAAAGAGGAATGTGAAAGACTAACTGATGCTAGCATGACCATTTTAGGATGACCCTAACTACTACTCCTAGGAGAAGGCCTAAGCGGATGATTTCTCATCAAGAAATGCACATGTGCCCTTACTGGAAGTATAGGTGCATTGAAACATAAACTAACACTGGGTCCCCATAGCAAATTCTGAATCATGTTTTCAGCCAATCCAAGGGAACTAGAACATTCAAAATATCTTCGAATTTCCACTGGCTAAAAAAAGATGAACACAGTAATCAGGACTATTAAGAGAAATTCACAAGATAAAAAATAAATAAATATATTATTTTTTAAAACAAGAAACATCTTTATTAAATTATCAGTTATGACATAGGCAATCATACATTTATATTAAAGCAAAACAATCCATATTGACATATTTTCAGCTGCAAACATTAGAGATCACTTGTAATCTATCCAATCATTGTTGGTCTATCATTACAAAGCACATTCAGTTCCTGCCTTCCCTTAAACCTCATTCTTCCTCCAAAACATTATTCTGCATGTATTAACACAATTCCCATTTTTCAGTAATTTGCTCCTAGCTTTTTCTGAAGATCACACTTCCAGTTGTTTTACTTCTTTTACCATATTAACTGATTCCAGTACAATTGATTTAGACTTCAATTTCCATTTTCTAGTAATTGCTGTTTTGACAGCCATCAGAACTCAGCAAGGCCTTACACTATGTCTAGGATATTCCAATTCTGTATCATAGCACAAAAATCATCTCTTTAATTACATCAATTTACTCACCCTGTATTTCTGAAAGAGTAGTCTGCAGGGAATTTTTAAAATCTGCCAACTCATTACATTCCCAAAAAATATGTTCTCAATTGTCTTTTTCTTCTCCATCGCCTTTCATACCTCTAACATTTGTAATCTACCGTAGGAAAATTCTTTGAAGCTTGCTTGGGGTACAAAAATACCTATGCAAACATTTTCAAGCAAAGATCCTAAATCTTCTAGACTTTGTTGCATATTTAGGAGAATACATGTATCCTCCTATTGTTTCTTTGTGAATTGCTTATCTAATCTCTTTTCCCAATGCTTTCTAAACTCCTCTGATTAATTCCTATAGTTAATCATACAATATTTTATATGTCGTACTAATTGTCCTTTTTTTTTTAACAGTAGCTTCTGTTCTAGATTCTACTAAAAACTCTATAAGTGCTGGTCTTTTGCTTACAATCCCCCTTTTTCTTTCTCTTTGCCTATCCTCTGCTATCAATCCTTGATAGGGAAGGCTGTCTCTAACCTGCAGTCTAAATTAATTCTTGGCCTCTTCCTATTTTATTACCTTTCACTTTCTACCCATTATTAGTTTACCTGCACAATAATGTACTCTATTTCGGGGAGCAAATAATTAAAGTGTTACCACAAAAACATAAAATAACAAAGAAAGGAAGGGAAAAAGTAAATTGCGACCACAGAAGCATTAAAGGAAACTATAAATCAATTAAGAAATGAAGAATATAAAAAGGTAACCAATTATCAAAAATAAGTAGACATGATAAAAACAATGTACACTATCATAATAGATCATAATTTATCATATACCATTGTCAATAATAAACTAAAAATATCAGCAAGGGCAGAAAATTTAAGAAGGCATGCTGATAAATATAAAGGAAAAAGATAAAATAAGCAATTTATAGATAATACAAAAAAAATCATAAAAACTGGGAAACAAAGCAAAAACAATAGAAACTACCCAAAAAAAAAAGAATTAGGCACATTTTGTTAGAGTATTCATGAAGACCCTGTTGAACATAACAAAGATGCTGAATGGATAGAAGAATTAAAAGAAACCGCAAGGCATTCTAATGCAGAGGATATGAAATGAGATGAGGTAATTGCCAGAAAAAAATAAGACAAAATTAAGAAAAGCTCAAAATGGAAAACCCCAGGCCCAGATATAGCACCTAACTTCTGGCTAAAAAGGTTTACTTTGCTACAAAAAGATTTTGTCCTGAGTAAAAATTATTTATAAGTGCATAAAAGACAGACACCAAACTGGTTGACAACAGAAAAAAATATGCTCCTTAACTGTGGACCTGCAAGCCATCATAAAAACTATAGGCCAATAAGTTGTCTCCAACAGTATACTGGAAGTGATACAGAGTTTATAGTCATTTAAAGAAAATCAATTATAGTAACAAAAGAAAATCATAAGGAACAAAGGATCGTTTTTTGCTAAGTAAGCTAAAAAAGGGTCAAATGTCCCAAATCATTGACAACTTTTTAATTATTCTAATTCACTTAAAAGGTTGATAAAACAAGAGATTTTTCTTCAATGTGAAAGAGAATTATAAAAACCTAATGTCTAGCAATATCAAATTACCATAATTCTTAATGGTTTAGCAGAAAATCAAAATTATTTGGAAGGACCACGCACAAATACAAGGCAAAATCAGAGAGCTTGTAAAATCAGGGACATCTGAGTGCTATGATTTTATTTATAAGCAGGCATCACTTTCAAATGGAATACAGATTACTTTTTGAGCCCTACTGCCAAGGCTGTAACACAGTTTTCTTACTACTTATATAAGCATATACATAATTAGTAAAAAAAACTAAAAAAAAACTTGCAAAAACATCTGAATTTAGAAAGGATGGAAGAGAAAAAAAACTGTTGTGGAACATTTACACAACACTGCCCTCTTATATGTAATGAAACTACTTGAACAATGTAAGTAGCAATTTTCTAGCAATGGGATTTGTGGAGAGGGAGAAATCATTTAAGTCACAAAAAATGAATTTACTTTGACTCTTAAAATTTACTCTTCATCCAATTCTTTTACTGTGGCTATTCTTTTCACCTGGAAAAAGGCAGGTAGGCAGACATACACATGAACTCATGCATTCTTATTGACTCAAATATCACAAGCTATTATTTAACAATAACAGCAGTTTTTCTAATGCCTTCACTAACATTATTCTTACTTTGCATAGTGATTGCTTTACACTTTTTTTGCATCTTGGGAAATATTTTAAAATTAAATCAATATTTCTGCATGTTAACAGCCTAGAGAAAATAATCCATTATCAGTCCACCTCCGGCGATGGAAGAAACAGGGTGGATACTTCGTAGTTCCATTCCTCACTACCTCAGTCATACCTCTCAATTGTCCAGATTTATACGCAATGTCCAGACTTTTGCTCATATTTTTGGTCTTGTTCTTATACAATTGTGGCTTCTGGCAAATTATGGAGGATTTATGTCACCAAATAATGGTATACATTTGAGTTTTGGACTTCATATCCTCCAGAAAATTAATTCTAACAGAAATCCTGTAGTTCTAGCAACTTTTTAAGTTTATAAGAGCAATTTTTAAAATCTGTCCTTATTTTTCAACCTTTGCCCCCCAAGATTTCTTATGTTAAGAGGTTGAGTGGTATGGCTCCAGTGCCCATGTTTTCAAAGCAATCAGAATATACAACATATTTTTGTACTGAATGTGTATGAAATAAGGTAACTACACACAGAAATATAAAGCCCTGTGAAACATAATAATGGCAAATGCCATGATGTTTGGCACAGTACCATGTGTGACATGCCTTAGAATAACTACAGAAATATACAGTGGATATGTTCTGCTAGTATTAATACCACACTTTGCCAAAATGAAAATCAAGTACACTGGTACACAACTTCATAACAGCCGTCACACCAATGCTATGCTTGGCACAGTGATGGACAGTGGCACTGGAAGAAATGCATAACTGAATACCAGGCTGATGGGAACAGTTATTGAACAGTAATAACAAAGCTACAAGACCCTGGACCATACAAACTGCTGAAGTGCAACAGAGGAGACAACCCTTAGCTGCACTGATACAACCAATAAAATACTGGAAAATGCATACCATCCAGCAGTTGATGGGGGAGTAACCCTTCCAGTTGCTGTTCCACAAACCATGTGGACCATGCATGTCCATGATGGTAATGTAGGTGCAGTTAATTAATGACCCCCTGAAACTCAAGGAAATGGACTGTTTTCTATTCAATGTCTGCATAATGGTGTTTATCTCTTCTGCAGTTCAGGAGAACCAGATTTGTTTCTTCACATACTGCAACATGACAAGGAACTAGTGTGCAATTTGTCAGACTGATACCTGCAAAACTCAATACCATGTCCCTTGATGTGGAAGGCCATAGCAAAGATAATCAATGTGACACATATCTTGGTGACTAGCAGGCTAGGTATTTGACATGATTCCATGCAAGGATGGCACATGTTTGCAAGCTCTGTTATTGTGTCTTGAGCGACATGATATTTGCTTTTGTTTTTGTCATCACAGAGGTAATGATAAGATTAGTAGGGAACAGATCAATCTGTAACTTTGAAACAGATAACATACAATGCTGTTAGATCCAAAAAAAGGGGAACCAAACTGATAAAACTGGTATATCCACACAACAAACACAGAAAGTAAAATAGTATACCAGTACCACAGATAAGACACCTTGTGGGAGCAATAAAATTGTCAAAAATGCATTTAATCAAGGTTGGAAGTAAAATATAACTTTCGCAGCCAAGCTGCTTCATCAGGCTGTTACAAATTACATTCACCATCAAACCATTTAAATAATAGTCTATTAATTAAAACAATATTATCATATTAGTATACCTCCCTAATTAACTTGTATATAAAAAAGAGACATCTTCTATGTAATACAACTATGTAAATGTTTCAGTTCTGGTTTTGAAGTAAAAACATCATTTAAACCTGGCAGAAAAAAGCTCTAAAATTCAATATCCATTTATTTTCAAAATGTTCTTTAACATTATGTATATCACCACCTTTATTTTTAACTATAACATTCTGCAAAATTAAAAACTTAAAAAAGTGAGTACCATCTGTATTGGAGATCTGTTTATCCAAAGAATTTGTTTCTATTGTCCTCCTTATTTCAGACATATGACTCGAAATATGATCCTTTAGACGCTGGTTAGTTTTCCCCACAGAAAACGAATGATGGTAGAATTTCATTAAGTTGAATCGTTTTTTTGCAAGTTTAAATGCATGTGAGATTTGCACCACTACATTTTCCTGCCCTTTTCTTTCTTCCTTCCTTCCTCTCTCCTAACTTCATGATGAGGAGGAGTAAAAGGGTTGTAACTCCTACACCAGTGACATCGATATTTGAAGGTACAACAGATCCAGCACTATGGTATGGAGTTTGACTCCCAGTGCTGGCACCTATTAAAACATGAACAACACGGTATTTGACAAATGTGTACTTCTGCATTATGGAGTAGTCAGAACTTACAAATCCACATGCAGTGGATACTGCCCAACTACATATCTGTTTTAATGATTAGCATCACCTTAGTCAGAGTCTGTGGCCTTTCAATGCAGCATTACAAACACTAATCAAAACTTGATCAGAATTATATTGTGAACATATAATACTATTAGAATGCAGTAAATGTATGTTTTACCCTTAATAAAGCTACCCTTTAAATGTATGAATGGTAGCAATACCTCAAGCAGTGTCATTTTCCAAAGGGCAGATAATCTAATGTTAATTTTGCACATAAAATGTATACACTTTTAATGAATACATAAACCAAACACAAGCATTGGAAAAATACAGTGCCTTACATGAAATGCATAAGGTAACCATTCTTTTTCCAAGTAAATTTGCAGACAGTACACAAGCTGAATAAGAAGTAAAAAGTAAAGCAATCAGGAAAGACTGCCTAACATCTAAAGCAGGAACTATCCACTTTTGCTTAAAGGGCATATCATCCCTCACTGTCTTTGTTTTTTAAGTCCAAGATGAAGAGTTCAAATTCCTTACAGGCAAGAGTTGAGCTCTGCCCCTGTCTCCAAGGCTGCCCTCCAGGAAACACGTGGGTAGTTCTTACCTTCGATCTTTAGAATTTATAGTCAGGCTTCCTATTATAAAGTCTCCAAATATGATTTGCTGTGTCTTTAGTCTAAATTTGGAATATGCCTTTTCCTGTTTTCACAGTTGTGTGTTAAAAGTAAGAAGGGCAAGATAAAAAATTAGTCCAAATAAGGAAATCATTGTGTAATCTAGAACAGCAACCACCAAGCAAATGTTGCAAACATTTTCACAGCAGCAAATACAATTCCATTCTACTTTACCCATTTCTCATGAAAATAACACAGTCACTGAAATAAAAACATAATGCGTGTTTTGCTGTTTGTCTACTAATAAATGCAAATTAAAAATGTGTTTCACATTTGGTACAATTGCAATATACTTTTGTGCATTCTTCTTTTGAAAGTCTGTTAATTTTGTAAAATTAATCTAGTTCTTCTCACAGCAGTCATACCTATTGGAGTGGTGTACTCAACAAGTAGAAACATTCACTTACATTTTATTCTACTGTCTCTAAGTATTAAAGCAGCTGCTGTGTTGTTGCATTAGTCAGTTCCTTGCTAAATGATCAGCTCTCTTTTGTTAGGAATGAATTCATGGCTTTGTGTTCTTTTCCAGCTCATATTCTATTAACTAAATAATTTTGAGTTCATGGACATCTCCCTATAACTGCAAATGCAATAACTGTTTTCTGCATGACATAGCCTGTCCTTCTGGGTGAGTGTTTCTGTACATGCTTGCTTATCCACTCTAAGCATGATTTCTGCATGTCATATTTGTACTTCATTGTTAACTTTATTTTTAGAGTACTGAAAAAGAGAGAAATCTTTGGAGATAAATCCTGATGATCCAAAAAACAAGTTTAATACATATAAAGATATCTGGAACTATTTACAGAGCAAAAGAAAATTTATTAATGCTAGCTCAAACTTTCCTTTAATATGGGCTTAATGCTAACCATACCATTTAAACCTGGATGTTTATAAGCCCGAAATCTAACAATCCATTTGTATTCTTCTTTTTTGGTAATGTTTACTATATCTCCTCCTCTTATCTTCTCTTCAATGACCCATAAAATCATAAATTTAAAAGAATGTCTCTCATCAGTTTCCTTCATATATTTGTATAATGCATTTGTTTATGTGTGTCTTCTAATATCTTACAAATGATCACTTATACATTCCTTTAGCTTACGATTTTTCTTACCTACATAAAAAGCTTCACATATTTCAAACTTGTGTGTAAACATTACACATATTAAAGGAACTACACAATCTAGTTAAATAGCATAAAAAGCGTAATATTGTTTTAAGAAGAAGATTGTGGGCAACATAAATGGATCATGAATTTGTTAAATGATTTTATACCATGAGATTTTTAAAAATGTTATATAAGAATGAATTGATTTTTGAAGTATTTTATTGCCTGATGAAGCACTGAACATGAAAGTATGAAATAGCATTAATAAATTAAGTTGTTTTTACTCTGCAAGTGGTTTTGAATATTTTTATTTTTAGAGTACCTTTAAAGCTTGCAAGAATTAGAGACTCCCTCAGGCAACCAGGTAGCAGATTCTACAAGTAAGGACCTTGATAATAAAATGTCTGGATAGCTGAGGATTCCAGGCAAAATGAGAGGACTGCCTGCAGCCTATGGGAGGCTAAGCACAGAAATCTGGTTGGTTTATACTAGGAGAAGTGTTCCAGCAGTCTGGGGAGACCCAGCCATGCAGGTTAGGTAGAGTAACACACAAACTACAATGTTAAACACAGTTTAATAAGCAGCCAGTGCAGCCCTTTTAAAAATAGTGCAAAATGGTGATGCTTAACCATCCCATCAGTAACCAAATACATGAATAGTGTACCAGCTATAACTGAACGACTTCAGTGCTGGCACATTCTAAGTACAGGACATTGCAGCAGTCATGTCAAAGGGAGAAAAGTGTATTCACTACAGTAGAGAGATGAAAAGATGAAATAACTTGCTTGGTCAAGTAGATATTCTAAAGGAAGAAAACAATACATTTTGATGACAGCTAAGATCCACTTCTTTAGCAACAGCCTATCTTCAATAATCATCCACAGATGAAGCACCTTTGACACAAAACTCACCTTGTCTCTACTTTAGGAAGTATTGACTGACAATACTTCCAAGGAAGAATCCCTAACAGTTACATGAGCAATCATTTTCACTGTCTTGGATGTGACATGCTCTAGATAATTATTTGTAATCCAGTCATGGATACATTACCAAGTAATTTGTTACATAACATGGTGCAGAGACAGACTCTAGAAGGAGTAAGATGTAAAGACTGGTTCCATTACAGAAACAATGACATTGCAGTCCTCCCAAGTGGCAGAAAAAGTGAAAAGGGGTAGACAAAATACGTATCATAGTCAGGAATGGTAAAACCCACACCCACCAAGAGGTATGCTCAAGTTCTGTTGGCAATTCACATAGCCTAATAAAGCAATTTATAGTACTGATGATCTGATAAGGACAATCTTATTTATTTTATTTACACATTTTTTTTTTTAACTGGGATACAGTACTGATCCCATTAGACCAATTTCTGTCTCAGCCCAGAATGTCAACACAAATTAAGTGGAAAAAATAAAAATAATTTAAACAATAAAAGAGCTCACTAATAACAAAGACATATTTGTAGAAACATGATTTAAGAATCCAGTCAGCAAAAACATTGTATACAATATTTAGCTCAGTTAGAGAAGTGACATGTTAGGAGTTAAGAGAAGAAATGGTACAATGAAAATAATAGGCAGTGAGTGCCAGAGATTAGGGAAACTAGGTTGTGGGAGCTGAAGCAGAGAATATACAAGCAGCTTGTGCCGTGAAATGTTCTTTAGATTGTGCCCAAAAGGAGTGGTAGTTAAAGAGGTCTTTAAAATTTGAGGAAATATCCCTCTAAGAGTTTGTGTCCAAGGGTAGAAAGGGAGTGGGTTAATGTACTGATGTCTGGCTTTAGGTACTTGCAAAAGATGCCCGAAGTGGCTATGAGATCAAAGGTTATATAAGAGAGGCTGTCTAAGTAATCTAGAGGAAAGAGAAGAATGGAAGTTTTCATTCAGGAGTTGGAAAAGTTGGGAGTCAAAGAGTAGCTAGGCTCATTGTTGAACCAGCTGCCAGTTGGTTTTGGTTAATGTACGACAGAGGTCTTTATACTTTGGGGAAGGGGTAATGAAGAGTTTGTTTTTGGAGGCAGAGGCTACAAGGGGTAAGAAGAAGTATTCAAGATGGCCTAAAAAAACTCTTTTAATAGCATTTCTTGTTGAATGGGAGATGAAAGAAAAGAAGTGTTTGGCTCAAAAGTGTAGGGAGTTGATCTTTTTCTGGGTGTTTTCCTGATGATGGTGGAAGTTAAGTGAGGGATCAAGACAGAATCCCAGGTATTTGTAGGTGTTAACCTGATCAATAGTATTAATAAGGTGGTCAAGAATACAAAATGAGTTGGGGCTCTTCTGCTTTATAGTGGAAGCTCCAAAGAGCATAGTTTTTAGACTTTGAGACGTTAAGTAGTAGTTTTTGCGACTGAGCCAGTAAATGAGGGAGAGGAAATCTTTCTGCAGATTATGCCAAACTGAGTGGGTTGTGTAGTTGGAATGGAACATAACCATGTCATCTGCATATAGAAAAATTAGAAGTTGGGGAGGGTCAAGTGTAAGCTTATTTATAAAAATGGAGAAAAGGGGAGTCAGTATGGAGCCTCCAGGAACTCATTTAATTAAGGAAGTGGTACCTGATATACTATAGTTAAAATTTACAAAGAAATATCACTTGGACAGGTAATTTTGTTACCTGGAAATATTGTCAGGGATAATCGCAATGTCAGTGAGGTGGTTAAATAGGATTGGGTGGTCAACCATAATAAAGGCTCTAGTAAAGTCTATAAATATAGCTTCAGTAAGTAGGCCTTTGTCCATAGCTAAAATAATGTGATCAGTGAAGGTCCAAAGTGGAGCAGAAGTGCTGTGGCCAGACCAGAAACCATGTTGATTGGAAGAGAGAAAGCAGTATTGTCTTATGTAGTAAAAAAGTTGATTACAGTTTTTTGTAAGATTATCCCAAGGGTAAGAAGGATGGAGATTGGGCAGTCATCACTGGGTAGCTTGGGGTCAATTTTTTTTCACAAGAGGTATGACCAATGTAGTTTTCCAAAAATTAAGCATACAGGTTGAGTAAAACAAATGTTGTAGATATACAGTTGAGGAGTAACAGTGTGCTCCAATACTAGAATATGAACCAGGGGAGAGGTACAAGTTTTAGGTTTTCATGGAGAGGTACAATATTTTTTGCTTACAATCTTTTTAAAAGTAGAAGAGGGCAGTATAAGGGGGAGATGAGGGAGAAACTGAGTGAGACAGTGAACCATGTATGCCGATGAAGAGAGGGTGGTGAAATGAGTACTAAACTCTGAGGATGAGAGAGAAAAGGGAAAAAAGTGAGCAGTGGGAGGTGTTTTATGACCTATTAATTGGCTGACCTCTGCACAGAATTGTTTTGTGGAATTAAACAGGTTTGACTTCATATGATGGCTCTTATGACATCTAACTGCTTATTTAGACATGTTTCTGAGGAGGGTGTAGGAGTTGCAGGAGTGTCATGCTTTGCCTCTAACAGACAGGAGGGCTTTCAGTTCATAAGCGAGTCAGGTGATTTTCTTGGCCTAGTGCAGTTATGAGACTATAGGCAAGAATGAGTCTTGTAGATTACAGAGAAGTTGAGTGAAGTGATGGGCAGCATTGGTAGGGACTAAGGAGGACATTATAGGGTCTAGTTGACAGAGGATAGATATGTTTTTAGTTTGTTAATGTTTACATGAGATTTATGTCAGAAGGTAACAAGTTTTGGAGGGAACTTTTTGCAATCAAAGTGGATGTTGAAATTTATAGGACAGTGATCACTTAGGCTGGGAGGGTGGAGAGAGATAGGGAATTAAGTGAAGGGTTGTCTGCAATTAGTAGATCAAGCAGTGAGTGATGTGATGAGAAAGGATGGGATCTGGTGGTTTTAGAGACAAGCTGTGTGAGATTAAATACATGGAGAAGTTCAGGTACGCAGTTTTATATGGGGGCAAGTAGAGTCCCCAAGAAGAATACGTTTTTTGATGCTCCAAACAGAGGAGGTTAAGTCTATGAATAGGTTATTAAGCTTTTGTAATGAAGCAAGAAGAGAAGCTAGGCAACAGCTAAAGGTATCAGGGAAATAAATGCGGAATGGATTTGTGGGTCTTGGCAGCAGAAAACTGGGGTGCCAGCTCACATTCTTCCAATGATAAAATCTTTTGAATGGAGAGGCAATTTGGATTGCACAGAAGCCCCATCACAATGAACAACGCTGTCTGCCCATGTCCTGCAGTGGAGATCTCACAGTACAGATAATCTAGTTTACTGAGCATGATCAACCTTATCTTCAGCCACAATGGAATGGTGACATTTATGTTCTAACCCCCATCCTAACACCTGAGCTCCAGGATCCCTTAGTCGAAACAAGGTTCCCATATAGTCAGGTGTATAGGATACATACAACTTGAGATCTCTAGATCAAGTGGGGATGTGAGTGTGATTATAAGCCTCAAAAAGTCCATCAGGATTAATGACGCTATTATCATGAAGATGGTATTTTTTTTGCTATTTTTTCACTTATCACAAAAGGCTATTGCTTTATCTTTTGTGATGGGTGTACTTTCAGTGATTGTCATACCTCTCAATTGTCCAGATTTTCTCAGAATGTCTACATTTTGGCTCATATTCTTGGTCTGCTCCTCATAAAATTTGTGTTTTTCTGGCAAATCATTGGAATGATCTGAGGATTGAAGTCACTACATAATAACATACATTTGAGTATCAGACTTCAAATCCTTCCGAAAATGTATGTTAAAGTGAATCCTTTTACTACAGCAACTTTTTCAGTATAACAGCAATACTTAAAATCTGTCCTTATTTCTGAGCCTTTGTCCCCCATTTTGACGGGCTTTGTTCAGATTCCTTGCACTAAAAGGAAGAGAGGTATACTGATGGTTGTTTATGATCAACAGTGCTACTGACTTTCCTGTAGTGATAAAATATGTATCACTGAAAGTGCAGTTGACTATTAGTAATACACTCATATCTATCAATCTATATTTTATATATATATATATATATATATATATATATATATATATATATATATATACATACATAATACACACACATGGATCAACAGTTCATCAACAAGCCGAAATATCAACATTAACTTCATTGATCTCACATCGTCAAAACAGAAAGACAGTAATACACAAAGGATCGAAACAAAACACTCACTCAGTATTGTTGCTCCCTACACCACCTAGTTATATATGCCAACTCTGAGATTGCACTACATACATACATATCTATAGATCTATTTATACACACACACACACACACATATATATATTTATTTATACATACACACACACAAACACACACACACACATATATATATATATATATATATATATATATATATATATATAGTAACACAAAACTCCACCTGGGTATCCTTCTAAAGCCTGTAATAAAATCTCCGATCATAGTTTTTATTTATTTTATTCACCACACTAAAAAGCAGTACTAAAACAGCTCATTCCACAGCTTAAAGCACAGTAGCAGCAATGTTACAGCAATAAACCTTACAAACTGGAACAGTCCCAGATAGCCAGACAAATCATAGGTAGCAGCAATGTATAAAAGCAGCAAAAGCAGCAAACAATTTCAAAGGTAACAGTTCCAAATGGTCAGTAGCAGCAATGTTACGGCAATATACCTTAAGAACTGGCTCAGTCCCAGATAGCCAGACAAATCACAGGTAACAGTGATGTATAAAAGCACCAGAAATATATGAGCAACAAACAGTTCCAAATGGGAAGCGCTTTCGTCCACTTAAACGTGAACATTTTCAAACCAAGGTGTCTCACCATTTGGGCTGTTTAAATAACAGTCCCATAATCCCCTTAATTGCATACCTAGCATAATAAGCAATTAAAACAAACTAATAAACTCTTAAACATACATTGTAGTTGTCTAGTAATGTTAGCTAAAACCTTCAAAATTAGATAAAATTCTAATAAATGTAATATAGCTTAAATCAAAGTATGCGTTCTTTATCTTTTAAAATAGGTGCTAGTAAGAGATGTTCATTCATTTCTGCTGGGTACATGGCTCCTAATTTAATTTGCCATCGGATCTCATTACTACTAATCCTATTACCCCAATCCTCACCCCTGGGGTCTCTCAACACATCTTCCAAAATTCCAAACTTAAAACTAGCTTGCCCTGTGCAAATCAGTGTGTGTTTAAATAATGAGTTGTTGGGGTTCCTAGTTTCTATAGCATAAAGCTGTTCATAAATACCCTTGCGGAGCATACGCTCCATTTTTCCAATGTAAAACCCTTGACATCCTACACAAATTCTTAGGTAAACCAATCCCTTACTATTACAATTCCCATTAACTAAATGAACTCTAATCTGAAATTCACCTACAGTAACAGATATTCCCTCAAGATATGTGGACAGTACAAGCTCCACATTTCTGGGTCCCTTTGTCTCCATCCTTCAAGACCAAAGGGTGTTCTAAGTAGTGTTTCAAATTGTGCTCAACTCTGTTAATGAACAAGTGGGCACTACGTAACAGACTGTATACATCACCATTACTGTCAATAATAACCCAGTTCTTGGAAATTATATTTTTAACTTTGTGCCCAAAATTACCATAATGTGTGACCATAGCTTTGGAAAAATGACTATCTGTATCTTTACTTAATTCCTTAGGAGTCCTTCCATAACCGAATAAATGTGTAAATCGCCCACCCCATTCGCTAAGAATATCTTCACCCAAAGAGTATGCCATTTCTTCAGGATATCCTCTATCCAGAAACATCTGCGTAAGGCAACCCAGCTCACGTTTAAAATCAACCAAGGTAGAACACATTCTAGCCCCTTGAAGCATTTGCCCCCTCACAAGGTTTTCCTTAATGTGAAAGGAGTGTCTACTGTCAAAAGGCAAGAAGCTGTTAGAATATGTGGGTTTACAGTTAACTCTAGATGTAAAAGTCCCTGTACTTCTATTAATTGAAATGGTCACATCCAAACAGTCAATTGAATCAGGGAAAAAAGAGTGCGTGAACTTAAAATAATGACAAATTTGATTGATATATAAATAAAAATTGTCCGCCACTGTTTCCCCTCCTTTCCAAAGAACAAAGACATCATCAAGGTAATGGAGGTATAAAGCCCATTCCTTTTCAAACCCTGAGGTGAAAATGTACTTCTTCTCCCAAGTAGCCATGACCAAATTCGCAAAATTGGGGGCACTGCTAGACCCCATGGCCACCCCTTTTAATTTTCTGAAGTACTAATTTTCAAAAAATTATTAAATTATTTAGTATTACCTCCATAAAATCCACCACAGAGTTTGTAAGCCCTGTGTCTAAGTTAGTATAGTCATAAATGGCCTCACGAAAAAACTCAATACCCACATTATGGGTAATGGAATTAAAAAGATTCACTACATCAATAGTAGAAAACCCCACTAGATCACCACATAAATTCTGTTTGATTCTCGTGAGAAAATCCCACGAATCAACTAGTACATGTGGTATGGGGCGCATCGAATGCTTCAACAATCGGTCTAGAAAAACACCCAAAGAGTAGGTTGAACTGTTGTGAGCAGCCACTATCAGTCTATACGGAGGGTGTTCTACACACTTATGAACTTTGGGGATACCAAAGACAGTGGGGATATGTGGATGTTTGTTAACCAGAAACCTGTATATCTCTTCACTTATAACCCCCCCTGAAAAAGACTGTCTTCTATAAATAACTGTATCCCCCCTGTGTGCAATATTGGTCTAATTGAGGGAAACAGTTTCATATGTGTCCGTGTCATTCAAATGACTTGCCATGTCATTAATATAATCATTTTTGTATACTATCACTATCCCTCCCCCTTTATCAGGCTTCATAATCCTCAAATGGTCTGTTGTCCTCAGATATCTCAATAATTCTTCCTCATCTCTCGTGAGATTAAAAAAACCTATCCTTTTGGGAAACAAAGGCCTGATATATTTCCCTGGTACTTATTGTTTCAAAACTTGCCAATGTAGGGTGAAGGGGGGGGGGTAAATACACTTCTTTTGCTTAAATAACCTTGGTCCAACTACCATGTCATTATCCTTGAAGTATAAATCAAAGTTCAATTTTTCTCAAATATAATTTGAACTCTATCAGTACCTCTGAAATATCTGTATTCCTACTAGGAACACATTTTAAACCTCTTCTGAACAAAGAAAAATGTGTACAAGTAATCATCTCCTCTGTGTAGTTGAAGATGTTGACCCCTAAATAGCTCAGCATTTTCCCCCCAAAAGACGAAATGATCCGACATTCCTGTAAATTAGGACTCAATATCTGTTCCCCCTGTTGCTCCTCCAAAGGTTCCTCTGTCCTCTCTGTCTCTGCCCCTTGGGCGTCCCCTGTTGACCTAAAAAATGAGAACCATACTGGTTCCTGTTGAACATTCTCTCAGACCTTCTTAAAGTGGGAAAATTTTGTTCAAATACTTCCTCTTCATCATTGCAATAATGAGGTGTAACATAATCTTCCCTAACCCCCCCTCGTCAGAATTCACTGAAGCCATCCCCATTTCGAACCCTCCTTCATGAACAGCATTTGCAGTGGGTTCTAAATAACTTTTGGCAATGGGTATGCAATCTTCTGCTTGTACTCCAGTTCATCTCTCTCTAATTTCCTTGCACTAAAGGGTAGAGAGGTACGCTGATGTTTGTTTGTGATCAACAGTGCTACTGAATTTCCTGTAGTGATAAAATATGTATCACTGAAAGTGCAGTTGACTATTAGTAATACACTCATATCTATCAATCTATATTATATATATATATATATATATATATATATATATATATATAAATATTTACACACACATACAGACACACACTATATACACACACACGGATCATAACAGTTCATCAATATGTCAAAATATGGACATTAACTTCATCAACCTCACATGGTCAAAACAGAAAGACAGCAATACACAAAGGATCGAAACAAAACATTCAACCAGTATTGATGCTCCCCACACCACCTAATATATAGTAGATATTGATAGATATATAGATAAATACAGATACAAAGATATTTATTTTATTTATTTATTTTATTTTACATTTGTTGACCGGGATAGTCCGACTGGATACATGTCCATTTTCAGCGGAGGCCCGGGGAGAAAAGCTCCACAGAGAAAAAACAGAAAACACATAGGTTTACAGGTACATAAATGAAAGGCATAACAAATTAACATACTTTATGCTTTCCTTGGCATGATTATTGTATCAACAAGACAGTAAAGAATACAGCTCAAAATTACAAGTACAATACAAATTCAAGAGACAAATTCAAGAGACAATAATGTTACTATGTTCAAAAAGTTCTACACCATTGCAGGGTTCCGAGTGATCATGGAGAAACTGATTACAGTAGAACGAACTAAATAGGGTAGTAGTCAGTTTATTTACGAATTATTTGATGCCAAAAACGAGGAGAACTCCAGTTAGCTAGTTCAAGTCGGATAGGATATGCTGTAGTTCAATTAGCAACTAGTCTGGATTTGCACATGAGCATAGCCAATGTGCCTTAAAGAATTGTATAAGATGTTTTTTAAATTGAGAGAGGGAGTTAGTGAGTCTTAAGTAGTTAGGGAGGGAGTTCCAAACCTTTCCTATTGTATTGGCGAAGAGAGCATCGCCCATATTATTGGATTTGATGGTTTGGACCAGAGATCTGTTGGAGGAGCAAGACTACTTAGGTTAGAGTAGGGGTCAGTAAGTTATTCAGTGAAGGGTTTTGTCAGGTTCTTTAAGGATTTTAAATGCTACAGAGAGTTGGTTTAGTTTGAGAAGATTGGATAGTT